>NC_091385.1:10942081-11237081 GCF_038502225.1 Cherax quadricarinatus
ATAGACCACAAAGTCGGCATTTTAATTACGGTCGGAGTTTTTTTTCTCATGCACTGCATGCTCCAGGATTTTTTTTTTATATGGCACACACTGACCACACAGACCCATTCTCTCACATGTGGGCCTACCAGCTTTCTCCTGCTTGATTTGAAGACGCTAGAATTTATGAGTATATATACGTCAAAAATGGTGGCTCGTAAGAACTACATGTATATATACGACCAAAACAGTCAAAGGGTTAATAAAATAAAAAAAATTAATAGGTCTGAATCAATTATTACAACACTAATTCATAACCAATTATAAAAAAAAAAGTCTTACGAAATGATAATCTTTTCCCAATGGTAATGATACCAAAAGTACGAAATTCGATGGAAAACTTGCAGAATTATGCTCTTATGAAGTTAGCGATATTTACGCATCGGTGATTTCACCCACTTTGAGCCCTATTTTCGGCCAATTCCATTGTTCCAGTTCACCAAACTCCTAGCTATTTCACTAGAACTCCAACTGTTCTATTGACTGAGTACAAGAAACCGCCCATTTACCAATTTCAACTACCCAATAAAATTGTCAGAAATTGGCAATTTGGCCAATTTCACACAAATTTCAAAAGATGCCAATTTCAAAATACAGTGCAGGATAAACAAAGCAGAAATTCCTGGCACTAAACATCTTCTCTGTTCATTAGTCATGTCTCCAGGTCCCTCTTATATTACTCTTACTTTATTTTGAATATTTATTCACACAAAAAATAGAAGATTTACTGTTATGCAGACTACTGCATTATTGTAATATTATTATTATTATTAACACACTGGCCAATTCCCACCAAGGCAGGGTGGCCCGAAAAAGAAAAACTTTCACCATCATTCACTCCATCACTGTCTTGCCAGAAGGGTGCTTTACACTACAGTTTTTAAACTGCAACATTAACACCCCAAGTGCAATTATTGTAATAATTGTATAAATAATGTCAACCCATTTGTGACTGCATATTAGACTGGCCAGTTGGACACGTATTGGACAGTGATGTCATTTGTTTACTCTTAAACATCGGCAAAAATCAAACATTTCTGCTATTTTGAGCTCAATTTCAAGGTACTTTTCATCATGATACCATTCAAAATCAAATCTATTTCTGTAATATATCTTCCAATCTGTCAAGTGAGACCAAGAAAACGAGAATACGTACAACCATAAATACCATACGAAAATACACCCCAAAGTCGGCATTTTAAACCCAAAAACACGATTGGTATTTTTTTTTCAAATTATGCACCGAGTGTTGCAGGATTTTTTTATACTGTACACACTGACCACGCAAACCCATTCTCTCACATGTAGGGATACCAGCGTTCTCCCGTTAATTTGAAGCAGCTAGAATTTTGGAGTATTAATACATCAACACTGGCTCGTAAGCCGTACCTATATGGCACCGACAGTGAAAGGGTTAAAGTGAAGCCACTCCTCACTTAGTGACGTACTCAATTACCGACGACTTGGACTTACAAAGGGCTCTCTGACCAGTATGCATACCTAAATAATGTATATTAGAGCTGATTTCCTCTATTCTGTTTATTACAATATACAGTACACTACTGTATAGATATTTAAAAATATACTGAAAATGTTATACATTGTTCAAAGGTGATAATAAAACAATATCAAAGATGGTTGACATAGACCCACTACCATTATAGTATGCTCCTTGCTTAGCGACAAATTAGTTTAATTAGGAACGGAACTCTGTTGTTAAGAGAGGAGAGGCGGTATATTGTTAGAATACATTTGTTGAAAAACACATACCTCTGTCTTGGGCCCAAGACTGTTCAACAGCCTCCCACCTGGCATAAGAGGAATACTAATAGACCCCTGGCTTTCTTTAAGAGGGAGCTGGATAGATACTTCAAGTCAATGCTGGTATCAAGTAAATGCCGTATCAGCTAGGCTGCGGTTTGTATGTTGGACTATGCACAGCCGGCAGTAAAAGCCTAGCTGATCAGGCCACGATTCACTGGGAAGCCTGGTCACAGACCGGGCCACAGGGGCGCTGATCCTCATAATGGCCTCTAGGTAGACTCCAGGTAGGTGTATATAATGTGTGCCAACAGGGGCAGTAGGTTAAGAGACCCACTCAAGCATCTTGCTCCTGCACAAGACTGAACCCAGGTCCTATGATTATGAGCCGACTGAACTACCAATGAACTACATACCTGTCTGCAGAGCATGTTGATATGCCTGCAGTATCCCATCTACACCCTGGCAGTAAGGGTTGTCGGGACTTCCATTAAGAAAGAACTCATGACTCACTTTCCAGTCAGGTGGAAGTCTGCCACCAAAACCAAGTGCGGGGAACATCTTATCTGAAATATCAAAACAGCAACTCAGATCATATTTTTATATATAGTAAATGACTAAGCTAAAGCAGGTCATGATGAGAGTTAATAGCATGTTTGAATAAATTTTTTAATTGTACTTTGACAAAGTGTACTGTAGATAAATGGTTCACAGAACAGACAAGTTGATAAACTAGAAACATATGCAACATTTAATTATCTTATTAAGGAAATGTTTTGCCACACAGTGGCTTCATCAGTTTAATACAAAGAAGAATGGTTGAAGGTCAGGAATTTGAGGTAATCAGTTCCTCAGTCTGGAGTCAATGTAATCAGTCCATCAATCTTGAAAAGAATAATGAATATGCACAAAGGGGCTTATATACTGTAGACAGGTGAGGTGAAGCAGCCATAGGTGGTGTCACCTTGGACAAATCCACAGGTAGAAGTAGGTCATGCCTATAGGTCAGACAAGTGTAGAATACCCAAGTGTTGCACACGTGTCTAAATTATCAATTTTTTTTCAACATGTCAGCCGTCTCTCACTTAGGCAGTGACCCAAAGAAGAAACTTTCACCATCAATCACACAATCACTGTCTTTGCAGAGGCACTCAGATATGACAGTCTAGATGTCACTCCAAACAGCCAATATCTCAAACCCCTCCTTTAACCCCTTAACTGTCCAGACGTAGCACTCCAAACGTGGATCAACGTTTTATTTTTCCTGCCTCCAAATTCGACACAACTGGCCTGAGATGCCTGGTCAGTATAAAATGGGTCTAAACACTCGGTGTTTGCAGTATTAAAAAAATCTGGGACCACTTAGTACTTTGTGGGAGCACCAGTTCAATTAAGCACCAGCCAGAGCAAACAGTGTGGCAAACACCAGGGATTCACTGATGTATGTCGTATTAACACTCCTCTTTTAAGAGGAAGGTGATGTTGATCTTGAGTTTAGTGGCTTAGAAATGGATGTGGCCACAAGTGGTGGAGGAAATATCAAAAACCTTGATAATAACCCATTTTGATACCACTGGTAGTGTCATCCTGCCAGAATGTCCTATAACCTATGCCCTAAGTAAAGAAAAAAAATTCTGGAACATGTGTAACACATGTTCAGCAGATCGGCTGGCTGGGTGCTTGATTGACTTCGACTGTCTCTCTGTCTATCTCACAGGTACACACAAATAATTATTATACATAGTGTAAATTACCTAGGATTACCCAAAAATATCCAGACAAAGTGCTATACTGTGCTTGTAGATATAATGCATAATAAGCATAGCTGGCAAGTAAAACTCATTCTCACTTGTTCAGGAATCAGATGTGACGACTCTGCATCGTGTGTAATACCTGTTGGTTCATGAGCGGCTCTCTCTCTGAGACACAGAGATAAGCAGACAGGCACACAGGCAGACAGAAAGACAGATAAGCAGAGACAGTGCTAGACAGAAAGACAATTTTTTTTTTTATTATCACACTGGCCGATTCCCACCAAGGCAGAGTGGCCCGAAAAAGAAAAACTTTCACCATCATTCACTCCATCACTGTCTTGCCAGAAGGGTGCTTTACACTACAGTTTTTAAACTGCAACATTAACACCCCTCCTTCAGAGTGCAGGCACTGTACTTCCCATCTCCAGGACTCAAGTCCGGCCTGCCGGTTTCCCTGAATCCCTTCATAAATGTTACTTTGCTCACACTCCAACAGCACGTCAAGTATTAAAAACCATTTGTCTCCATTCACTCCTATCAAACACGCTCACGCATGCCTGCTGGAAGTCCAAGCCCCTCGCACACAAAACCTCCTTTACCCCCTCCCTCCAACCTTTCCTAGGCCGACCCCTACCCCGCCTTCCTTCCACTACAGACTGATACACTCTTGAAGTCATTCTGTTTCGCTCCATTCTCTCTACATGTCCGAACCACCTCAACAACCCTTCCTCAGCCCTGTGGACAACAGTTTTGGTAATCCCGCACCTCCTCCTAACTTCCAAACTACGAATTCTCTGCATTATATTCACACCACACATTGCCCTCAGACATGACATCTCCACTGCCTCCAGCCTTCTCCTCACTGCAACATTCATCACCCATGCTTCACACCCATATAAGAGCGTTGGTAAAACTATACTCTCATACATTCCCCTCTTTGCCTCCAAGGACAAAGTTCTTTGTCTCCACAGACTCCTAAGTGCACCACTCACTCTTTTTCCCTCATCAATTCTATGATTCACCTCATCTTTCATAGACCCATCTGCTGACACGTCCACTCCCAAATATCTGAATACGTTCACCTCCTCCATACTCTCTCCCTCCAATCTGATATTCAATCTTTCATCACCTAATCTTTTTGTTATCCTCATAACCTTACTCTTTCCTGTATTCACCTTTAATTTTCTTCTTTTGCACACCCTACCAAATTCATCCACCAATCTCTGCAACTTCTCTTCAGAATCTCCCAAGAGCACAGTGTCATCAGCAAAGAGCAGCTGTGACAACTCCCACTTTGTGTGTGATTCTTTATTTATTTATTTATTTATTTATTTATTTATAATTTGAGCACACTTACAGAGGTACAAAAAAAAAATACAGATAAGAGCAGCATGCCAAAGCCACTTATACTATGCATAGCATTACGGGCTGGCTTAAAATTAACTTAAGATTAACTAAGCAATGATGAAATCAGTGAAAAACATTAATGTAAACTGATTACTATAAAGCACAAGTGAGTATTACAAAGACAGGTAATATGGTTGCATGCATTGTTATAAATTCAGTAGAATGGAGTATTCTGTTAGGTAGTGTATTTAAAAAATAATAAAGTTAGATTGGGTTTTAGGTTTAACATTTATGTGATATAATTGTGAGAAACATTTAAGATATACAATTTATAAGGTTCAGTTATTCAGTATTTATTTGGTTTTGGGTGAGTAAGTGATCTTTGAGAAGAGACTTGAATTTATAAACAGGTAGTGTTTCTTTTATATTTACAGGTAATGAATTCCAGATTTTAGGGCCTTTTATGTGCATTGAGTTTTTGCATAGCGTGAGATGGACACGAGGAATATCAAAGAGTGATCTGTGCCTTGTGTTATGGTCATGTGTTCTGTTGAGGTTGGCAAGGAGATGTTTGAGGGGAGGGTTAATATCAGAGTTGAGTGTTCTATGTATGTAATAGGTGCAGTAATAAGTATGGATGTTTTGTATGGTGAATAGGTTGAGTGTATTGAATATTGGTGGAGTGTGCTGCCTGTAGTGAGAATTTGTTATCATTCTAACTGCAGCCTTTTGTTGGGTAATTAGTGGTCTGAGATGGTTACTTGTTGTTGAGCCCCATGCACAAATTCCATAGGTGAGATAGGGGTAAATAAGAGAGTGATATAGGGCCAGGAGGGCTGACTGTGGAGCATAGTACCGTATCTTCGATAGTATGCCTACAGTCTTGGAAATTTTCTTAGAAATTTGTTGTATATGTGTATGAAATTTGAGTCTATTATCAAGGTGGATTCCTAAGAATTTTCCCTCTGTTAGCTTTGTGATAGGTGATCCGTTTATCATTATGTTAAGAGGGACATCTGTAGCTCTGTTACCAAACTGAATGAAGTAGGTTTTGTCAATGTTTAGTGTAAGTTTGTTAGTACTCATCCAGGTAGATATTTTCTGTAATTCGGTATTTACAGTATTGGCTAGCGTGACTGGGCTCGGGTGGGAGAAGACGTATGTTGTGTCATCAGCAAATAGTGTGGGTTTGAGTAATTGAGAAGCATTTGGTAGGTCATTTATGTATAGGAGAAAGAGAAGAGGGCCAAGGACACTTCCCTGTGGGACACCAACTGTAATTGGTTGTGCAGAAGAGTTTGCCCCATTTGCGTACACATATTGGCTTCTGTTGCTGAGGTATGACTTGAGGTAGTTGAGGGAGTGCCCTCTTATACCATAGTGTGACAATTTTACGTGGAGCAAGTCATGGTCAACTGTATCAAAAGCTTTACGTAAGTCAATGAAGATCCCCAGTGGGACTTCTTTTTTCTCTATTGCAGTGTATATATGTTCTAGCATGTGTATAATAGCATCATTAGTATTTTTATTAGGCCTGAATCCAAATTGGCAGGGGTTGAGTATGTTTTGGGAGATAAGGTAGGAGTAGATTCGTTTATGAATTAATTTTTCGAAGATTTTTGAGAGAGGGTGTAAGTTGGATATTGGCCTATAGTTATTCAACTCTGTTTGGTCTCCTCCTTTGTGGATCGGGGTGACTCTTGCTATTTTGAGTACTGTAGGGAAGGTGGAGGATTCAATGGATTTGTTAAAGTGTGTTGCAATGATTGGTGATAGCACTTGTGACACTTTTTTGTATATAAAGGGTGGTAAGGTATTTAAATCTCCTGCCTTGTTTTTTAGTGCGTTGATAATAAGGGAGACTTCGTATGGGTTAGTCGGAGCTAGGAACAGTGTGTTCGGGTAGTTGCCGGTGAGGTAGTCATTTGGTGGGGTATCTGAGCTTGGGATTTTATTGGCAAGGTTTTGTCCTATAGTGGAGAAGAAATCATTGAGTCTGTTTGCTGTTTCTGTTGGTGGGAGTTGGGGTTCATCTGATTTTGCTAATTTTATTTCGCTATTTCGTGATATCTTTTTTGTTCCCAGAATTTCTGATAGGGTTTTCCAGGTCTTTTTTATATCACCTCGTAAGTTGGATAATCTGTTCTCATAATACAATTTTTTTGCCCTTCTTATCAGGCTGGTTAGGATTGACGAGTAACGTTTTGTTTGGTCTCTGGTTATGTGACCCATTCTGTACTGTTTTTCATATTGGTGTTTTGTATTTATGGATTTGAGAATGCTGGGTGTTAGCCAGGGACTGTTCAGTCTCTTAGCTGTCATCTGTTTAGTTTTTTTAGGGCAGTGCTTGTTATAGAGGTATTGAGTCTTTTTTAGAAAATTATTAATACATTCGTCAATATCTGTATTGATTTCTAGCTCAGTGTGCCAGTCAATGTTTGCTACTGCTGTTGTGAAGTTATTAATGGCTGCCTCATTGTGAAGTCTGAAGGTGACTTTAGTAGTGTCTTGGGGTAATTTACCAAGAGTTGTTATGAGGAAAGTAGGGTAGTGGTCTGTGGTATTATCTGTAATTATGCCTGATTTTAAAGGGGATATGGTGTTGGTCCAGATGTGGTCAAGTAGGGAAACACTAGTCTCTGTAACTCTTGTAGGTTTTGTTACTGTTGGTAGCAACATACAGTTACTCATTGTGTTTGTGAATTCAGTAACGTGTGGGTCCTGGTCTTGCAGGAGATTTATATTGAAGTCACCTGAGAGTAGTAAGTGATCTTTGTTCATGCGTGCATCAGTTATCATACTTCCTAGGTTTTGACTAAATTGGCTAATGTTTGACTGTGGAACTCTGTAGATGTTTATCAATGTGAGAGGTTTTTGTAGGTATTTGGATTTGAATTTGGCTATTATATATTCCCCATGTTCATCTCTTGTGCAAGTATTAGTGATACATTCTAGTTATCTTTTAACTCCACGCCTCTTGCCAAGACCCTCGCATTTACTTCTCTTACAACCCCATCTATAAATATATTAAACAACCACGGTGACATCACACATCCTTGTCTAAGGCCTACTTTTACTGGGAAAAAAATTTCCCTCTTTCCTACATACTCTAACTTGAGCCTCACTATCCTCGTAAAAACTCTTCACTGCTTTCAGTAACCTACCTCCTACACCATACACCTGCAACATCTGCCACATTGCCCCCCTATCCACCCTGTCATATGCCTTTTCCAAATCCATAAATGCCACAAAGACCTCTTTAGCCTTATCTAAATACTGTTCACTTATATGTTTCACTGTAAACACCTGGTCCACACACCCCCTACCTTTCCTAAAGCCTCCTTGTTCATCTGCTATCCTATTTTCCGTCTTACTCTTAATTCTTTCAATTATAACTCTACCATACACTTTACCAGGTATACTCAAGACAAATAAGCAGAAATAGTGCTAGACAGATAGACAGACATATTTATGTGTAACAGTGAAAGCAAATAAAGCCAAGGCAGTGCACGATCATCAAGTGTCACTCCACTGCTGCACTGTCAGCAGTCGAGTAACACTTGCCTTACACCATGCTTCAAGGAGTTTCATATATACTCCAGCATGTCTAAAACATTGCTGGGACCTATAAATATTTTGTATATATTTCTAGACAATAGTATGTGACCAAGACAGGTGAAAATGTTTATCTGCCAGTGTGTTTGTGACTATCTGAGTACTATTTCAGTACCTATTAGTGTCAGAACAAAGATTGGCTATGAAATCACAAGAACTATTACAAGTTTTAATTATCAGAACATAAAAATTATATAAATTAAAAAAAAAAAAAGAAAAAAAAAAAAAGGCATAGCCACATCAGTGCCATGATGTCATTGGCATGAAATGCTTGCACTGCACCTTCACTACTGCCTCCACTGAACCTTGGCATATGTTTTCTATTTCTTCTCACTGCTCCACACACATAAATTTTGTTCACACGTAGAAAATCAGCGAGCATAGGGCTTGTGTACCAGTTATCTGTGAACAATGTATGACCCTTGCCAAGGTATGGCTTCTTCATCTTTCGAACATCATCACTGGAAATGCCCAACATCCACCTGTCATCATCGAGTATGTTTCTCCCAGTGTAGACAATGACATCCAACATTGTGCCACTCTCACAGTCACACAACAAACAGTTTTATACCAAAGTGATTACGTTTGCTCGATATATATTGTTTGAATGACAATTGTCCCTAGACCAGAATCAAGGACTCGTCGACAACAATGTTCTTGAATGGATAAAAGTAGGCACTGAATTTCTGCTTCAGATACATACACACTTCCTGGATTTTGTTTAGGTTATTTCTGTTGGGCCTATCCCTGTCTGAGAAGTGCAACATTCATAGCAACAGAGTGAATCTGTTGCAGGGAAGGAGGTTACAGAAGACAGGAGTACTGATGAAGTAGTCTGTGGACCTGTAATGTGCTATATTGTGCTTATACGTATGAGGCATAAGCATGACAGTGCCAAGGAATAAATACATTTTGGCCACAGTTGTATCTTTCCATCTGCACAGCCATCCCCGCATATTCTCCTTCATGATCACTATCACTATCAGTGGCTGGGGTTTTCGATCATGACCTCCCATGACCCTTGGGAACTGCATATGGCACACTGCCTGAACATAAGCGATGCCACCTAAAAGTATGCTTCACTGGGGAATAATGTACAGTGGACCCCCGGTTAACGATATTTTTTCACTCCAGAAGTATGTTCAGGTGCCAGTACTGACCGAATTTGTTCCCATAAGAAATATTGTGAAGTAGATTAGTCCATTTCAGACCCCCAAACATACACGTACAAACGCACTTACATAAATACACTTACATAACTGGTCACATTCGGAGGTAATCGTTATGCGGGGGTCCACTGTATATCGCTATCACCTGATGAATCATCTTTCTTTCTTTCAACACACCGGCCGTATCCCACTGAGGCAGGGTGGCCCAAAAGGAAAAACAAAAGCTTCTCCTTTTAAATTTAGTAATATATACAGGAGAAGGGGTTACTATACCCTTGCTCCTGGCATTTTAGTCGCCTCTTACAACACGCATAGCTTACGGAGGAAGAATTCTGTTCCACTTCCCCATGGAGGTAAGATGAAATAAACAAGAACAAGAACTAGTAAGAAAAATGGAAGAAAACCCAGAGGGGTGTGTATATATATGCTTGTACATGTATGTGTAGTGTGACCTAAGTGTAAGTAGAAGTAGTAAGATGGGGTGTACCTGAAACCTTGCATGTTTATGAGACAGAAAAATGGACACCAGCAATCCTACCATCATGTAAAACAATTACAAGCTTTTGTTTTACACTCATTTGGAAGGACGGTAGTACCTCCCTGGATGGTTGCTGTCTACCAACCTACTACCTTTCATCTATGGGCATAAAATCAATCTCATCATCACTTACATCACTTTCACTCTCTTCTTCACCAAAAACTGACAGAATATGATAATTTCTTCTTGCATAGTAGCCTCTGAGTTGTAACACTGGCCACCCCAGAGGTGCTTGGCTGAGGGTCTGGGATGGCCACACTAGCCATTCCAGAGGTGCTTGGCTGAAGGTCTTGTGTGGCCACACTAACCATGCCAGAAGTGCTTGGCCGAGGGTCTGGCGTGGCCCCAGTGGCCCCAGAGGTGATGGGCTGAGGGACATCTGGGTTATTGTCAATATTTTCACCAATTCCATGATCAATAGTGGCCACATCAGTCTCAAATCCACTAAATTCACGTTCTATATCACTTTCCTCAAATAAAAGTATTAATACGACGAGGCATGAGTGAATCACGAGGCTTTGCCATAATGTTGACCCAAGATGCAGCTGAAACTAACTAGTGTTACCATGTGGTACCGCAGGGTCCCAATTTTTTTTCACATGGTGCACACTGAGTGTGCAGACCCATTCTCTCATGTCTAGGCCGCTCAGGCCTAATGCGCCAAATTTGAAAGCAGGAAAAATAAAACGTAGATATAAACCATACCCCGGCTGGGATTGAACCTGCGGTCAGAGTGTCTCAAAACTCCAGCCCGTCGCATTAGCCACTAGACCAGCTAGCCACAATAAGATTCGTCCAACTAGGTATATTTCTACACCATAGGAAGGTTAGCACAGGCACCACTGTGACCACAAATGCAAGTTTTTACAGACGAATCTCCAGCTAGCGTGGCCGTGACGAACTCTAGCTCAAGTCCCTTCACTGCCGTCAACATGACTCACGAAATCGTAATGACACGATTGCAAACAAACCATACCCCGGCTGGGATTGAACCTGCGGGCGGCGGCAGCAGCAGCAGCAGCAGCAGCCTCCAGAAAGATACAAACTAAAATTTCCAATAGGCTACAGAAAACAATATGATGTTCAATGAAGACAAATTCCAACTACTCTGTTATGGAAAACTGGAGGAGATAAAAATTAGAACTGAGTATACTACAAACTCTGATCATACAATAGAGCAAAAAAATAATGTGAGGGACCTGGGAGTGGTAATGTCTGAGGAACTCCTTCTCAAGGATCACAACAGTGCCATGATCTCAACTGCAAAGAAAATGATAGGATGGATATTGAGAATGTTCAAAACAAGAGATGCCAAGCCAATGATGATCCTTTTCAAATCACTTGTTCTCTCTAGGGTGGAATATTGCTGTACATTAACATCTCCATTCAAAACAGGTGAAATTGCAGATGTAGAGGGTGTACAGAGAACCTTTACTGCACATGTAAGTTCCATCAAACACCTCAACTACTGGGAACGCTTGACTTGTACTCACTGAAGTGCAGGCGAAAGAGAGAAGGGATATAGCCATTTTTGCTGTTTTTGTTTTAGAAGAAAGAAAGCAAGAAAAGACATTCATTATATACTCACCTATTCAGTTTTATTTGTACACACTTAACATCCTTGAATGCATATTTTTTTTCAACAAACCAGCCGCATCCCACCATGGCAGGGTGGCCCAAAAAGAAAAATGAAAGTTTCTCTTTTTAAATTTAGTAATTTATACAAGAGAAGGGGTTACTAGCCCCTTGCCCCTGGCATTTTAGTCGCCTATTCCAACATGCATGGCTTATGGAGGAAGAATTCTCTTTCACTTCCCATGGAGATAAGAGAAAATAAACAAGAACTAGAAAGAAAATAGCAGAAAACCAAGGGGGGTGTATATATATATGCTTGTACATGTATGTGTTATAGGTAGAAGGTTGGTAGACAGCAGCCGCCCAGGGAGGTACTACCGTCCTGCCAAGCGAGTAAAACGAAACCCTGTAATTGTTTTACATGATGGTAGGATTTCTGGTGTCCTTTTTTTCTGTCTCATGAACATGCAAGATTTCAGGTACGTCTTGCTACTTCTACGTACATTTAGGTCACACTACACATACATGTACAAGCATATATATACACACCCCTCTGGGTTTTCTGCTATTTTCTTTCTAGTTCTTGTTCTTGTATATTTCCTCTTATCTCCATGAGGAAGTGGAACAGAATTCTTCCTCCGTAAGCCATGCGTGTTGTAAGAGGCGACTAAAATGCCAGGAGCAAGGGGCTAGTAACCCCTTCTCCTGTATAAATTACTAAATTTGAAAAGAGGAACTTCTGTTTTTCTTTTTGGGCCACCCTGCCTCGGTGGGAAATGGCCGGTCTGTTGAAAGAAGTTGAAAGACATGTATGTGTAGTGTGGCCTAAGTGTAAGTAGAAGTAGCAAGACATACCTGAAATCTTGCATGTTTAGGAGACAGAAAAAAGGACACCAGCATTCCTACCATCATGTAAAACAATTACAGGGTTTCATCTTACACTCGCTTGGCAGGATGGTAGTACCTCCTTGGGTGGTTGCTGTTTACCAACCTACTACCTAATTAAATACATATAGTCGGACTTGAGTCCTGGAAATGGGAAGTACAATGCCTGCACTTTAAAGGAGGGGTTTGGGATATTGGCAGTTTGGAGGGATATGTTGTGTGTCTTTATATGTGTATGCTTCTGGACTGTTGTATTCTGAGCACCTCTGCAAAAACAGTGATAATGTGCAAGTGTGGTGAAAGTGTTGAATGATGATGAAAGTATTTTCTTTTTGGGGATTTTCTTTCTTTTTTTTTGGGTCACCCTGCCTCGGTGGGAAACGGCCTAATTTTTGACAAAAAAAAAAAAAAAAAAAAAAAAAAAAAATGAAGGGAATGTATGAAAGTATAGTAGTACCAACACTCTTATATGGATGTGAAGCTTGGGTGGTAAATGCAGCAGCGAGGAGACGGTTGGAGGCAGTGGAGATGTCCTGTCTAAGGGCAATGTGTGGTGTAAATATTATGCAGAAAATTCAGAGTGTGGAAATTAGGAGAAGGTGTGGAGTTAATAAAAGCATTAGTCAGAGGGCAGAAGAGGGGATGTTGAGGTGGTTTGGTCATTTAGAGAGAATGGATCAAAGCAGAATGACATGGAAAGCATATAAATCTATAGGGGAAGGAAGGAGGGGTAGGGGTTGTCCTCGAAAGGGTTGGAAAGAGGGGGTAAAGGAGGTTTTGTGGGCTAGGGGCTTGGACTTCCAGCAAGCATGCATGAGCGTGTTAGATAGGAGTGAATGGAGGCGAATGATACTTGGGACCTGACGATCTGTTGGAGTGTGAGCAGGGTAATATTTAGTGAAGGGATTCAGGGAAACCGGTTATGTTCATATAGTTGGACTTGAGTCCTGGAAATGGGAAGTACAATGCCTGCACTTTAAAGGAGGGGTTTGGGATATTGGCAGTTTGGAGGGATATGTTGTGTATCTTTATACGTATATGCTTCTAAGCTGTTGTATTCTGAGCACCTCTGCAAAAGCAGTGATAATGTGTGAGTGTGATGAAAGTGTTGAATGATGATGAAAGTATTTTCTTTTTGGGGATTTTCTTTCTTTTTTGGGTCACCCTGCCTCGGTGGGAGACGACCAACTTGTTGGAGAAAAAAAAAAAAACAAAAAAAAAAAAAAAAAAAAAAAAAAAAAAAGTATGTTTATTGCCCTTGTAGTCAAAAGTTGGGCATGAGCATGCCCAAAATGCTCTACACAACCACTGGGTTTCTACATGTACTCAAGTGTTGCCCATTTCTGTATAAACAAAGTATTATGTAGAAATAAACTTGAATTTGTATATAAAATCCTTAATAATCAGGGAAGGGGTGGGTCTCAAACCCATAGCAAGCGAGTCTTAACCCTTTGAGGGTCGAGAGGCCCTCTCCTAACTCGTTCTTAGGGTCAAAAACTTTTCGGGAAAAAAAAAAAAAAAATTTTTTTCTTACGAAATGATAGAGAATCTTTTCCCAATCATAATGACACCAAAAGTATAAAATTTGATGGAAAACTTATGGAATTATGCTCTCGCAAAGTTAGCGGTCTCAACGATGTTTATGCATTGGCGATTTCGCCGACTTTGAGTCCTATTTTCGGCCAATTCCTGTGCACTAGTCAACAAAAAATCATATTTATTTGGCAAGAACTCCACTTTTTCTATCGAATAAGCACAAAAAAAAAACAACCATTTACCAATTTCAACTGCCCAATAAAGTGGTTAGAAATTGGCAATTTTGCCAATTTCACACAAATTTCAGAAGATGACAATTTCCAAATAGGGTCCAGAATAAACAAGACAGACATTCCTGGAACTAAAATAACAAGTTCTCTGTTCATTAGTCACGTCCCCACTCCCCTCTTACATTTCTTTTGCTTTTCATTTTGAATTTTTATTCTCACAAAAAATAGATTTACTGTTATGCAGACTACTGCATTAGTGTAGAAATGGTATAAATAATATCAGCGCACTTGTGAAAGAATATTAGACTCACAAGTTGACGTGTATTGGACGCTTGACATGATTTGTTTACTTTTGAACTTTGGCAAAAATCGAACATTTCTGCTACTTTGAGCTCAATTTCAAGGTACTTTTCATTGTGAAACCAGTCAAAATCATCTCAATTTCTGTAATACGTCTTCCATTCTATAAAATGAGACCAGGAAAACTAGAATACAACCATAAATACCATACAAAAATACAGTGTAAAGTTGCTGTTTTAATCCAAAAACACCGTCAAAGTTTTTTTTTCTTATTACCCACTGTGTGCTGCAGGATTTTTTTCATACTGCGCACACTGACCACAGACCCATTCTTTCATACGTAAGCCTACCAGCTTTCTCTCGCTAGATTTGAAGGCGCTAGAATTTAGGCATTCTAGTACGTCAATAACCCTGGTGCGTAAGCCATACTAGTACGTTGGAAACCCTGTAAGGGTTAAATCTCTCAGTCCAGTGTGCTAACCACTAAAGCACACCTACCTGATAGGACAACACATTGGCCTACAAGATTTAGGACTTGCTTGTCATGGGTTTGAGTCCAATGTGCTCTCCAATTTATTACTGATGCCATCTCATAATAATTTGAAAAACCAGAATCTTCATGGTTACAGAGACAAGAAATGACAACTTGTGTCACCAGTGTCATAATCCTGAACAATCTGTGTCACTTACCAGTGTCATAATCCTGAACAATTTCACCCACTGCTTTAATTGCCAATGAATATTGATTATCTATGCCAGGCTGACAGTAATGTAGAGAAGCTGGGGTGCGGGGATCACCATTTGAGGCAGTAAAGTCGACAGCAACAGTAAAGTGTATCTCTGTGCCGCCGCGGATGTAGTCAAGGAACGTAGGCTGCACGTGACAGGTGATGTGCTGTAAGGTGATCTTTCCTGAGTCTTTGTAGCTAGACTTTTTGGCTTTCTTCTTGGGATTGATAAGATGATAAACATTAGTGGTCCCTGGACCTTCTAGCAACCTGAAAGAAAAAGTCAGGTTTAATTTAATAGAAAGCATGATGTAAAAATATAAGTGCTACAGCATACACCATTCAACCCTTTCACTGTCCAGACCCCAAAATTAAAAGAGCTCAGTGTCCATGTTAAAAAAAATCTGAAAGGGTAATGTTTTTCTTTAGGTAATGACAATAAAAATAGCATAAAATTTGATAGAAAATTTACATAATTACTGTTATGTGGTTATAGGAGCTACTAGAAGAACCCTAGTTATACTGGAGTAAATACCTATGTTGCAGGAAATGAGCCTATCATTTGTAATACCTAGTTATATTGAACTGTTGAGGACACAGTTGGCTTGATTCTGGCATAAGAATGATTATATGTAGGAGAACTGGAGTGCTATCCTTACAGTTCAACACTTGTAAACAAAACAAATAATGTTAGAATAATTATACGGTGGACCCCTGGTTTACGATATTATTTCATTCCAGAAGTATGTTCAGGTGCCAGTACTGACCGAATTTGTTCCCATAAGGAATATTGTGAATTAGATTAGTCCATTTCAGACCCCCAAACATACACATACAAATGCACTTACATAATTGGTCGCATTGGGAGCTGATCGTAAACCGGGGGTCCACTGTATTTTATAAGGAGTACTTTAAAAGTGTATTATTATTAATAAGGTTAAGAGTATGGTAGCATTAGCGGAGGAGAGCAAAAGAGTATTAATGCAATAGTTGAGAATAACTGAATGTTGATTTTTTTTTTTTTTTGCTAATACTTTGTGCAGGTGTGGAGATGCAACTGGCTGCTTCCCTCTCTTGGAAGCCAGGCTGGAAGAAGCAGATTCCTTTGGGCAAGAAATGAGTTACCAAGGAGATAAGACCTATGCCAGAGTTTTGTTATAGAGTTAAATGTGCCAGGGTTGCTACAGTGTATCAAAACACTGGGTTAAGGCAACCAGGAAGGAAATATGGAAAAACTGTTCTCAAAATGGGCTACTAAATGACTGGGGCCCAGACTTATGGAGTGGTTCCCATGTCCATATGCTAGGAGATTGTGTATTCATAGTTGCTAAATGTAAGGGATAAGCCGTACTAATTGTCATATGCACAATTTGCAAATACTACTTAACCATAAAATACAGTGGACCCCCGCTTTAAAATACAGTGGACCCCCGCTTAACCCTTTGACTGTCGCAACCCCCAATCCTGAGATGTCTCCTGGTGTCGCAAAATTTAAAAAAAAAAAAAAAAAAAATTTTTTCTTATGAAATGATAGAGAATCTTTTCCCGATTGTAATGACACCAAAACAACGAAATTTGATGGAAAACTGACGGAATTATGCTCTCGCGAAGTTAGCGACCTCAGCGCTGTTTACAAATCGGCGATTTCGCCCACTTTGAGCCCTATTTTCGGCTAATTCCATTGTTCCAGTCGCCCAAACTCATAGCTATTTCTTTAGAACTCCATTTTTTCTATCGTTTGAGTACAAGAAACTGCCCATTTACCAATTTCAACTACCTAATAATGTGGTCAGAAATTTGCAATTTGGCCAATTTCACGAAAACTAAAAAATATGACAATTTCAAAATAAGGTCCAGAATGAACAATGCAGACATTCCTGGCTCTAAAATAACATTTTCTTTGTTCATTAGTCACATCTCCAGTCCCCTCTGATATTACTCTTGCTTTCTGTTTTGAATTTTTATTCAAACAAAAAATAGAAGACTTACTATTATGCAGACTACTGCAATACTGTAATAATTGTATAAATAACATCAACCCATTCATGACTGCATATTAGAATGGCTAGTTGGACATTTATTGGACAATGGCATCATTTGTTTACTTTTGAACATTGGCAAAAATCAAACATTTCCCCTACTTTGAGCTCCATTTCTAGGTTCTTTTTATAGTAAAATCAATCAAAATCACCTCTATTTCTATAATATGTTTTCCATTCTATCAAATGAGACCAATAAAATGAGAATACAACCATAAGTACTATACGAAAATAGACCACAAATTCGGCATTTTAATTAAAAAAAACGGGCGGAGTTTTTTTTTTCTCATTATGCACTGCGTGCTCCAGGATTTTTTTTATATGGTGCACACTGACCACACAGACCCATTCTCTCACATGTGGGCCTACCAGCTTTCTCCTGCTTGATTTGAAGCCGCTAGAATTTATGAGTATATATACGTCAAACACGGTACCTCGTAAGACGTATATATACGGCCGCGACAGTCAAAGGGTTAACGATCACCACCCAATGCGACCAATTATGTAAGTGTATTTATGTAAGTGCGTTTGTACATGTATGTTTGGGGGTCTGAAATGGACTAATCTACTTCACAATATTCCTTATGGGAACAAATTCGGTCAGTACTGGCACCTGAACATACTTCTGGAATGAAAAAATATCGCTAACCGGGGGTCCACTGTATATAGGTATTCGTGTATACAAGTAGTATAACTTTAACCTATTGTCTGAATTGAAGAAAGGACAAGTTTCAGAGGATGAGTTGAACTTGTAATTGATGTATTTCCCTAGGCCTCATTCAATTCAATTCAAGTTTATTCTCTATAAGGGTTACAATGTGGGGTTTACAGGTTTTGGGTATTGTGTGGTTTACATGTTATAAAATACTAATTACATGATAACCACCAGGTGGTTATCATGTAGTTAGTTGTCGGGGTGGATCAGGGAGATGAGAAGTTTTCTAACTGTAGTTTTGAAAGTGATGAATGTGTCTGCAGTTCTAGAGTTTTCAGGTAGGGTGTTCCAGATTTTAGGGCCTTTGAAATACACTGAATTTTTGTGAAGGTTTAGTCAAACACAGGGAATGTCAGAGAGATGTTTGTGTCTGGTGTTATGCCTGTGGATCCTGTCACAACTATCAAGAAAGCGTTTTAGGTCAAGGTTAATATTGGAATTTAAGGTCCTGTAGATATAGATTGCACAGTAGTAAGTGTGGATGTTCTGAACAGGGAGTAAGTTTAGATCTATGAAGAGTGGGGAGGTGTGTTGCCAGGGATGGGATTTAGTGATTATTCTAACTGCGGCTTTTTGTTGGGTTATTATTGGCTTTAGGTGTGTTGCTGCAGTTGATCCCCAAGCACAGATAGCATAGGTGAGGTATGGATATATAAGTGAATGGTATAGTGTGAGAAGGGCAGTTTGCGGTACATAGTATAGTATCTTGGAGAGGATCCCCACCGTTTTGGATACTTTTTTTGTTGTGTGTTGGATATGGGTGCTGAAATTCAGGTTGTTGTCGAGGTATAGGCCAAGGAATTTGCCCTCATTATGTCTGTCAATTAGAGTGTTGTCGATTTTAATGTTAAGCTGCGTAACACCTGCTCTGCTACCAAACATAATATAGTAGGTTTTGCCAGTGTTAAGTGTAAGTTTATTGGCTGTCATCCAAGTCGATATTTTGAGCAGCTCCTCGTTAACAATGGTGTCGAGGGTGGCAAGATTAGGGTGGGAGATGACATAAGTCGTGTCGTCAGCAAAGAGAATGGGTTTCAGGTGTTGGGATATGTTTGAGAGATCACTGATGTAAATGAGGAAGAGCAGGGGTCCAAGGACACTTCCCTGCGGAACTCCAGTATCAAGTGGCCGTGTTGATGAGGCTGTGTCTTTAATGGTGACATACTGATACCTATTAGAAAGGTAGGATTTAAAATATGCAAGCGCATGGCCTCTTATACCATAGTGGTCAAGTTTGTGGAGTAGGATGCCGTGGTCTACTGTGTCAAACGCTTTTCTTAGGTCAATAAAAATTCCTAGCGGATATTCCTTATTTTCCAATGCTGTGTAAAGCAGGTCTAGCATTTTTATAATTGCATCATTAGTGCTTTTATTTTTCCTGAATCCAAATTGGCAGGGGTTGAGTATGTTTTGTGCCGTTATAAATGAATATAGTCTCCTGTGCACGAGTTTCTCGAAGATTTTGGATAGCAATGGTAAGTTTGATATTGGCCTATAGTTGTTTACGTCTGTAGGGTCACCACCTTTATGTATTGGTGTAACCCTTGCTGTCTTGAGTAGTGTCGGGAAAGTGCTAGTTTCCAGTGACTTGTTTAAAAGTAATGTGATAGCATGCGAAAGGACATGGGCCGCTCGCTTGTACAATAATGGTGGGAAGTGAGAGATTCCCCGAGTTATTTTTAAGTGACTTTATGATCGCGGTGACTTCCGTGGGCTCAGTTGGTACAAGATAGAAGTAATTTGGGAAATTCCCATCTAGGTAGTCCCCGGCACGGGCATTGATACGTGGGATTTTACTGGCGAGATTAGATCCTATGTTTGAGAAGAAGTCGTTTATCTTGTTAGCTGTATCAGTGGGATGCAGTGGTGTTTCATGAGGTTTAGTTAGAACAATATTCTTGTTTTTTTTCAGTTTGTGGGTCCCCAGAATCTGGGAAAATGTTTTCCAGGTCCTTTTTATATCTCCTCTTGTGTCAGTGAATCTGCTGGAGTAGTATAGTTGTTTGGCTTTATTAATTTGGTGAGAACTGTTGAATATTGTTTAAGAAAAATCTTTGTGTATTAAGCCCTGTCTATATTGCTTTTCATATTGGTGTTTCTTATCAATGGATTTCAGAATGCTGCTGGTTAGCCATGGGCAACCAAGCCGTTTATTCGTGATCTGTTTCGTTTTTATTGGACAATGTTTGTTGTATAGTCTAAGTATTTTGTTAAGAAAAATGTCTGTCCAATCGTCAATGCCATTGGCATTGGAGAATTCTGTAGGCCAGTCAACAGTTTCCAGGTCTGCTGTGAAATTCCTTATTGAGGCCTCATCATGGAGTCTAAATGAAACTTCGTTGTATTCGAGTGGTGGTTTACTAATGTTTGTTAAGAGGAAGGTTGGGTAGTGGTCAGTAGTGCTGTCTGCGGGTATTAGAGAGCTATTTTAACCAGAGCATATAGTGAGAAGGACCCTCAACCAACGTAACATGGGAAGCTCAACCGGAAGAGTCATCTGATTGTTAAAATAACTCGAGACATGCTTTGAACTATATGTGTTGGTATGGGGCTGCAGTTACATGTTGCTGGTAGGAGAGGACACTTATCAAGAAGGTTTCAGTGGAAGTAAAACTGTTTTTAGATCTTAATGTTTTACTGGTTTTTTTTTTCCACCTAAGGGAAAGTTTGTTTGTGGGTTTTATGGTAGCTGCTGTGTGAATATTTTACATTTAACTTGTGCTGCTATATTCTGCCTCTGGAAAATTTTTCTCCACTGATAATTGTGAGAGTGAAGCAAATGTTGAAGCATATAAAAGGCTATAATAGAAGTTGTGTCCACTGACTTTTTAGGCTACATTGAGGAGGGTAATAATCTATCAGTAAACATGTCTGTTATCAGTAACTAAAAAGGATCACCTACTCCAGGTGATAAGGAAGTAGAGCTGATGAAACTTAAGCTAGCCCTGACACAGGCTGAAGAAGCTAGAATTCAGGCTGAAAAGTATAAGGGAGAGAGAACTTCAAGGGCCAGGAGGTTCAGGACAAGAGCCTGAGCAGAAAAACTTAGCACAAGCTGATAAATTTAGTTCTAAGTTTACACAGAGTGACCTGGACAGATTTGTTTCACTTGTTAACTCTTAAACTGTCCAAACATAGATGTACCTTCACATGTGAAGTGCTCCAGAAGTAGATCTTTTTTTTTTTTTTTTTTTTTTTTAAACAAATCGGCCGTCTCCCACAGAGGCAGGGTGACCCAAAAAAGAAAGAAAATCCCCAAAAAGAAAATACTTTCATCATCATTCAACACTTTCACCACACTCGCACATTATCACTGTTTTTGCAGAGGTGCTCAGAATACAACAGTCTAGAAGCATACACATATAAAGATACACAACATACCCCTCCAAACTGCCAATATCCCAAACCCCTCCCTTAAAGTGCAGGCATTGTACTTCCCATTTCCAGGACTCAAGTCCGACTATATGACATATCTTCAAATAAAAAAAAAAGTAGATCAAAGTTTTTTTTACATACTTTCAAATGTTGAAAAAATGTAGATCTACATTTGGACAGTTTAAGGGTTAACAAAACAGCTGCAGTGCAAAGATGGCCCCTAAGGGTTATAAAGAGCAGAAGATGAGTAAGATACATGTGCTACAGTTGGGTATCATCAGTCAAATACAGAGGCAGCAGGTGTAGCAGCAAAGTAAATAAAATGTAATCAGTCCTCAACCTTAAAGAAGTACAGTGGACCCCCGCTTAACAATCACCTCCCAATGCGACCAATTATGTAAGTGTATTTATGTAAGTGCGTTTGCACGTGTATGTTTGGGGGTCTGAAATGGACTAATCTACTTCACAATATTCCTTCTGGGAACAAATTCGGTCAGTACTGGCACCTGAACATACTTCTGGAATGAAAAAATACCATTAACCGGGGGTCCACTGTATTTGAGGTGGGCAGTCACTCAGCCTGGAGAAGAGTTCAGCTTCATGCTGAGGGACTGACCACCTCAAAAATTGTCTCCAAGGTTGATGGACTGATTACATCATATTTACTTCACTACTACACCCACTGCCTCTGTATATGACTGAAGAAGCTTATGTAGGCAAAACATTTCAGCAATAAAGATACCCAACTGTTGCACATGTCTTACTCAACGTGTCAGTATTTTATATTATTTTCAACGTAAAGAGTTGATACTCTGGAGGGGGATGAATTCTCTGATTATAAGAGAGTTAAGGAAGTTGTACTGCTTGCATGACAAATGCTACCCGAGAAATACTGACAAAATTTCGAAATTTAAAATTGCAGGATGGACATTACTTGATTTTGGAAAAAGAGAACTTGTCTCTTTATTAAATGGTACTGTTCTAAGAAGTAAATGGAGACTTCGGGAAAATTAATAGATCTCCTCCTCGAGAAATTGTACAATGAAAATGAAAAATGAAAAAGTTTATTTCCTTGCAAAGGTTACAATGTGTGGTTTACATATTACAAAATATTAATTACAAAGAAAGCCACCAACATGCCTAAAAATTTCAGGCAGACTAATCCTAATTGACTATATTGACACAGGTTATGGAACAGTACATTTTAATGTAGTTATTTTCATATAGTCAGACTTGAGTCCTGGAAATGGGAAGTACAATGCCTGCACTTTAAAGGAGGGGTTTGGGATATTGGCAGTTTGGAGGGATATGTTGTGTATCTTTATATGTATATGCTTCTAAACTGTTGTATTCTGAGCACCTCTGCAAAAACAGTGATAATATGTGAGTGAGGTGAAAGTGTTGAATGATGATGAAAGTATTTTCTTTTTGGGGATATTCTTTCTTTTTTGGGTCACCCTGCCTCGGTGGGTCACCCTGCCTCGGTGGGTCACCCTGCCTCGGTGGGTCACCCTGCCTCGGTGGGTCACCCTGCCTCGGTGGGTCACCCTGCCTCGGTGGGTCACCCTGCCTCGGTGGGTCACCCTGCCTCGGTGGGTCACCCTGCCTCGGTGGGTCACCCTGCCTCGGTGGGTCACCCTGCCTCGGTGGGTCACCCTGCCTCGGTGGGAGACGGCTGACTTGTTGAGAGAGAGAAAAAAAAAAAAAATAATGTTCATTAATGAATACTGATATAAAAGTTAGGTAATTAAAAAGTTTATCATTAGTAAGATTGATAATAGTGAGGTAGTTTAAAACTTATAACAGTATTACTATTAGTAAATTTAGTAATGGGAATGGTTGTAACTTGGCATAATACACTGTTTCCATAAAAGCTTGTATATACTGGCTGAATATTTCAGACAAACTTAGGACTAATTGAAGATTAATTAGGCAATAACTATTAGGAAATCTATGTTTACCTCCCCCTCAAGGAAGGTTCCTTGATGTTGGTGAGGGGCTCTTGATTTAGGGAATTGGATCTGTGCTCCAGTTCCCCGAATTAAGCCTGAATGCCTTCCACATCCCCCCCCAGGCGCTGTATAATCCTCCGGGTTTAGCGCTTCCCCCTTGATTGTAATAATAATACGTAATATGTTTACCTTCATTTAGAAGAGTGTAAGTGTAAAATAAGGAGAATTACAGATAATGAGAGTACGTATTTTGTTTTGGACATGTCCACGATACAGAAAATAGCATGTCTGGTTTTCACATAGCTGATGATGGGTTGTGTTAGGGAGATAAGGTGTTTTTTAACTGTGGTTTTGAAAATGCTGGATGACTCTGCAGTTCTAAAGATTTCAGGGGAGGGAATTCCAGATTTTAGGCTCTTATGTACATTGAGTTTTTGGCGAGATTTAGCTGGACACAAGGAATGTCAGAGATTTTTGTGTCTTATTATGTCTATGGGTCCTGTTGCAACTATCAAGAAAGTGTTTTAGTTCAGGATTAATATTAAAATTTATGGTTCTGTAAATGTAGGTTGTACAGTAGTGTAAATGTTTTGTACAGTGAGTAAGTTTAGGTCTTTGAAGGGGAGGGAGGGGGGGTGTTGTCTAGCATTGGATTGCGTGATAATTCTTACTGCGGCTTTCTGTTGGGTTATTACTGGCTTGATAGACGAGTGAATAGTATAGTGCAAGCAGGGCTGATTGTGGTACATAATAACGTATCTTTGAGAGGATCCCAACTGTTTTGGATACTTTTTTTGTTGTGTGTTGGATATGGGTGTTGAATTTGAAGTTGCTGTCAAGGTGCAGACCCAAAAGTTTTCCCTGATTATGTTTAGCAATAAGAGTGTTGTAAATTATAATGTTCAGTTGGGCATCACCTGTTCTGCTCCCAAGCATAATGTAGGTTTTGTCAATGCAATTCCTGTTGACCTCACAGGCTATCTGGAGGACAAGGGTGAGAATTTCCTCACTAACAAATAGCTTGGAGGTAAGAACAGCCATCCTCTTTCTGAAGTACCTCCCACTCCCTAAGCCTAAATTTCATGGTCATAAGGTAAAGATGACCCGAATTCTCAGGGGCAAATGAGGGTTGAAGTGCTGTCTCAAGTAGAAGGTAATGGTAATTCCAACAGAGCTCAGAGTTTAACTAGGCCCACACCAAATGATTTTTCAGTTACTCAGGTAGACAGTATCAGTCCTACATCAAATGGTAAGAGCACCCCTAATGCTCATTCCTGTTTCTACTACAAGTGAAAAGAACACCTGCAATGGTGTTTGCAGGTTCAGGGAGAGAAAGAACCCTCTCAGGTGACTTCAGCTGCTTAGACACATCCGGCTGCCCTGGATTCGATCTCCAAAGCAAGGCGAGGAGGTGCCTTTACATAATCTAGACCCAAGGATTCAAGTACTTTCTAGTAGGTCCACAGCTGCTTTGCATAAGGACATGGGCCGAGTCGAGAATGTACTGGTTTAAGAGATGGATGTAGCATCTATACCCTACTACACTCTGGAGTGCTGGTGGTGTCTAAAGATGGACAGGGGTATATATATTATAGGTTCAACAATGATACCTGCACATAAATTGTGGATAGAATACACATACTGAACTGGTTATCTCCCTGTAGGTATTTTGAATGAAATTCCCTTTCATGGGTCAATCTCTTGTTAGGTACTAATGTCATGGGCCTGTTAGGTAGTGAGGAACCACTAGTGAGGGGACCATACCCCAAGATTTGGTTAGAGAAGGCAGGGAAAATCCTGCCAAACCTTTATCCTTTTGATGCCATTAACCCTTTCAGGGTCGAGAGGCCCTCTCCTAAACTCGTTCTCAGGGTCGAAAATTATTTTGAAAAAACAAAAAACAAAAAAAAAATTCTTATGAAATGATAGAGATTCTTTTCCCGATCACAATGACACCAAAAGTATGAAATTTGATTGAAAACTTACAGAATTATGCTCTCACGAAGTTAGCGGTCTCGACGATATTGACGCATCGGCGATTTCACCCACTTTGAGCCGTTTTTGGCCAATTTCAGTGTACTAGTTGACAAAAATCATATCTATTTTGCTAGAACTCCATTTTTTTCTATCGAATGAGTAAAAGAAACCACCCATTTACTGATTTGAAGTATCCAATAAAGTGGTCAGAAATTGGCAATTCTGCCAAATTCACACAAATTTCAGAAGATGCGAATTTCCAAATAGAGTCCAGAATAAGCAAGACAGAAATTGGAATGTCATTAAAATAAAATTTTCTCTGTTCATTAGTCACGTTCCCAGGGCCCTCTTACATCTCCTTTGCTTTCCACTTTGAATTTTTATTCTCACAAAAAATAGAATATTTAATGTTATGCAGACTACTGCATTAGTGTAGAAATGGTATAAATAATATCAGTGCACTTGTGAAAGAATATTAGATTCACCAGTTGACGTGTATTGGACACTTGGCATTTGTTTACTTTTGAAATTTGGTAAAAATCGAACATTTCTGCTACTTTGAGCTCAATTTCAAGGTACTTTTCATCATAAAATCAGTCAGAATCATTTCAATTTCTGTAATATGTCTTCTATTCTATAAAATGAGACCAGGAAAACTAGAATGCAACCATAAATACCATACGAAAATACGCTGCAAAGTCGCTGTTTTAAACCAAAAACACTGTCGGAGTTTTTTTTTCTCTCATTATGCACTGTGTGCTGCAGGATTTTTTTTTATACTGTGCACACTGACCCATTCTTTCTTATGTAGGCCTACCAGCTTTCTCTCACTAGATTTGAAGGCGCTAGAATTTAGGCGTTCTAGTACGTCCATAACCCTGGTGCGTAAACCGTACTAGTACGTCGGAAACCTCGAAAGAGTTAAAAGAAGTATGGCTCATGACCATGCTACCAAGAGAATTCATGACATTCCTCATGACAAGAGTGAAGACTTAGGATTGGGAACTCTTTTTCCTGAATTTGAACAACAGTCAACTGAGGACACACATGTCCCAGTCAGGTTGAACCTGATTGCAGCATAAGTCAGGGAAGGAGTGTGAAGGAGACCGCACCTACTAGGCTACAATTAATTGCTGCAGAGGAGGTTGATGACAAACTTTAATCAATCAAAGCTTCAGCTGTGACTGAGGGAGAATCTTTATGTTTAAATAAGTGTTTCTATTTCAGGAAGCAGCCGCCTTTGATTGCTGTATCTGTGGAAGGAGAGTAAGAGTTTTGTTACCAGATTGTGGGTGGTGCCTGAGCCCTATAGAAACCACGGTCTTGCCTTACACAAATAACCCGTACATAGAAGAGAGGAGTGTACGACGACGTTTCAGTCCCGACTTGGACCATTTACAAAGTCACACCAACAAGAAGGAGAGCAGGATGGGTATATATAGGCAGGAGGTGATAGTACTGGTGGTGGTAGTAGTAGTAGTGGTGGTAGTAGTGGAGATGGAAGGAAGTAGTAGTGGGGAGGTATTGTGCCTTTTTTTTTTGTTATTTATGGTCTTACCTTAGTGCACTCGATGTATGCACAAGGCTTATTCCTCTAAGAAAAAGGAGTAGAAGATGTAAAATAGAAAGAGACAGGCGCTCCCTTTACAGGCGACGGAAAAGAATAACAGTGGCTAAAAGAGGTCAATATATCTGAAATGCGTAGGGAGACACTGGTCAGAGAAATAGCAAACATCAAACTTAAGCTAAAGGAATCTTATAGGAGTCAGGAATCGCGGAAAGAACTAAAAGCCATAAATGAAATCGAAAGAAACCCAAAGTATTTCTTCTCCTATGCCAAATCAAAGTCAAGAACAACGTCCAGTATTGGGCCCTTACTTAAACAAGATGGGTCCTACACAGATGACAGCAAGGAAATGAGTGAGCTACTCAAGTCCCAATATGACTCAGTTTTTAGCAAGCCGCTAACCAGACTGAGAGTCGAAGATCAAAATGAATTTTTTATGAGAGAGCCACAGAATTTGGTTAACACAAGCCTATCTGATGTTATCCTGACGCCAAATGACTTCGAACAGGCAATAAATGACATGGCCATGCACTCTGCCCCAGGGCCAGACTCATGGAACTCCGTGTTCAACAAGAACTGCAAAAAGCCCCCATCACGAGCCTTTACCATCCTATGGAGAGGGAGCATGGACACGGGGGTCGTCCCACAGTTACTAAAAACAACAGACATAGCCCCACTCCACAAAGGGGGCAGTAAAGCAACAGCAAAGAACTACAGACCGATAGCACTAACATCCCATATCATAAAAATCTTTGAAAGGGTCCTAAGAAGCAAGATTACCACCCATCTAGAAACCCATCAGTTACACATCCCAGGGCAACATGGGTTTAGAACAGGTCGCTCCTGTCTGTCTCAACTATTGGATCACTACGACAAGGTCCTAGATGCACTAGAAGACAAAAAGAATGCAGATGTAATATATACAGACTTTGCAAAAGCCTTCGACAAGTGTGACCATGGCGTAATAGTGCACAAAATGCGTGCTAAAGGAATAACAGGAAAAGTCGGTCGATGGATCTATAATTTCCTCACTAACAGAACACAGAGTAGTAGTAGTCAACAGAGTAAAGTCCGAGGCAGCTACGGTGAAAAGCTCTGTTCCACAAGGCACAGTACTCGCTCCCATCTTGTTCCTCATCCTCATATCTGACATAGACAAGGATGTAAGCCACAGCACTGTGTCTTCCTTTGCAGATGACACCCGAATCTGCATGACAGTGTCTTCCATTGCAGACACTGCAAGGCTCCAGGCGGACATCAACCAAATCTTTCAGTGGACTGCAGAAAACAATATGAAGTTCAACAATGAGAAATTTCAATTACTCAGATATGGTAAACACGAGGAAATTAAATCTTCATCAGAGTACAAAACAAATTCTGGCCACAAAATGGAGCGAAACACCAACGTCAAAGACCTGGGAGTGATCATGTCGGAGGATCTCACCTTCAAGGACCATAACATTGTATCAATCGCATCTGCTAGAAAAATGACAGGATGGATAATGAGAACCTTCAAAACTAGGGATGCCAAGCCCATGATGACACTCTTCAGGTCACTTGTTCTATCTAGGCTGGAATATTGCTGCACACTAACAGCACCTTTCAAGGCAGGTGAAATTGCTGACCTAGAAAATGTACAATGAACCTTCACGGCACGCATAACGGAAATAAAACACCTCAATTACTGGGAGCGCTTGAGGTTCCTAAACCTGTATTCCCTGGAATGCAGGCGGGAGAGATACATGATTATATACACCTGGAAAATTCTAGAGGGACTAGTACCGAACTTGCACACGAAAATCACTCACTATGAAGCAAAAGACTTGGCAGACAATGCAACATCCCCCCAATGAAAAGCAGGGGTGTCACTAGCACGTTAAGAGACCATACAATAAGTGTCAGGGGCCCGAGACTGTTCAACTGCCTCCCAGCATACATAAGGGGGATTACCAACAGACCCCTGGCAGTCTTCAAGCTGGCACTGGACAAGCACCTAAAGTCGGTTCCTGATCAGCCGGGCTGTGGCTCGTACGTTGGTTTGCGTGCAGCCAGCAGTAACAGCCTGGTTGATCAGGCTCCGATCCACCAGGAGGCCTGGTCACACACTGGGCCGCTGGGGCGTTGACCCCCGGAACTCTCTCCAGGTAAACTCCAGTGCATAACAAACCTTTACGTAGCCACTTAGGTAATGCTAAAACAGTATCCAAGGTTTCCACGCATTTCTTCTGGCCTCAGCTGTGGAAACCATCAGAGAGTATGCAATGGCCTGTCATGCCTGCCAAATTATAGGAAAACCTAACCCCTTTCAGCCTATTTCAGCACCATGTGATCCCTTCAGCAAGCTGGTAGTGGATGTCATTGGCCCACTCCCAAGGACCAGAAAGAGAAATAATTATTTGTCACAGACCGGGCCGCGGGGGCGTTGACCCCCGGAACTCTCTCCAGGTAAACAATTATTTGCTCCACTACCAGATACCAGGAAGCAGTCCCTTTAGACAAGACAAAGACAAGATTTATTTCAGCATGCTTGTACAGAGATGGATGACATTTAGGTGTGCATGCATAGAGCCCATAATTATGCAAAGCATTTCAGGCAGGTGTATTATTAAGCTTGCCTGAAATGCTCTACATAATTAAGGGGCTCTCCATATTAGAGATGTAATGTCATTCATTTTTTACAAATGGAAATAAGTATGGAAATAAACTGACTGATTGAATGAAGTTTATTAACTGTCAATAAATTAGCAAATTAGCACCTATAGTCAAATCTTGTAAGGTATCTTCGGAAGCATTTCATAAGATGCATCAACTATTAAAGAATCAAGCCTTTCAAATGGGACAAACTCAAGTTATTTCACAAAAAAATATAATGCTATTACCAATAAAAATTGGTAAATTGTCACCCACACACTCCAGAAATAATCAGAATCAATGTTGCAACTAGGACAGGGAAACCAACAACAACTACCAGAAAGATGCACCTAATAACTGATTTAGACATTGATGAAAACAACTGATTGAGGAAACATTTTGCTATGAGTGGCTTCTTCAGTTGTGATATAGATCAGCTAGAATAAGAAGTGTATATATAGTACAAGATTACTAAATGTGAAAAGAAAAACTATAGTTTTTTTGTTTTTGGGTCACCAGGAAAAAAAAAAAAAGAGATAACAAAAAGACACAATACCATGACTGGAAAAGTACATAAATAACCCACACATAGGAGAGGAGAGATGAACAAGAGGTCAGATGAACACAGGTGAAAAGTGGGAATAACATACTAGCAGTGAAGTTGGTAACATCTACTAGGGGTGGGCCAATAGACCTCCTGCAGTGCTCCCTGGTGAAAAATAGTATCATCTGATGGTGTCACTGTTGGGTGGCAGTTGTTTGGCCTGGGCTCTGAATATACTGTAGCTACCTGACTTCTGTGGTATTCTTCCATGCATATGCATCTGCAGAAATCATCTTAGCGAACTATCACTCTGACTTCACTGAACTTTGTGATAATTCCCTGTGCTGTTCTATTTTGCATGAGGGCATAAATTTTGCTCATCCTGGCTGTAGGTGTATTGTTCTTAAAACTGGAGAATAACAAAAAAAAGGCACAATACCGTGACTGGAACGATACACAAATAACCCGCACATTAAAGAGAGAAGCTTACGACGACGTTTCGGTCCGACTTGGACCATTTACAAAGTCACACCGACTTTGTAAATGGTCCAAGTCGGAACGAAACGTTGTCATAAGCTTCTCTCTTTAATGTGCGGGTTATTTGTGTAACTGGAGAATGTTTCACTTTTATACATCTTGTTGCAGCCTCCTCAAGGTACGAGTGTTACACCCTTTTGTCGATTTTAAGTCGACAGTTTCTACTTGTTATTATTGCAATGGTATACTTTTACATGTTATTTTTGCTATTTCACTTAATTTTATATTCAGGAGTAATTCCATTAGTAGCTAAAATGGATTTACTCGACTTTATAATAGAGTGGACCCCCGACTAACGATATTATTTCAATCCAGAAGTCTGATCGGGTGCCGTTATAGACCGAATTTGTTTCCATAAGGAATATTGTGAATTAGATTAGTCCGTTTCAGACCCCCAAAAATACACCTACAAAAGCACTTACAAAAATATACTTACATAATTGGTCAAGTTGGGAGCTGATCTTTAGTCGGGGGTCCACTGTATCTGGTCGTATTACTTAGCTTTGTACATAGGTAGGTTATTTAATTAGTCCAAATTGCTGGTGCTACCTGGCCAAGCACCAGTAGGTGATTTGAGCTGCTCAACCCCTGCTCTGACTGAGTCAAAGTGGGTTGGTAAAGCCTCACTTTGTTCAGTTCATACCTTCCTCTGGACCAGGAAGGGTCTAGGGAAGTGTCCACCTCTAGACCAACATTCGCCTCGCTAAAAAATACCAGGAATTTTCGGAAACTCATTGTTAAGACTTATCTCGGTTGGAGAAGGCGGTTGAGAAGCTCTTAGAGAAAGTGAAGCCAAGTGAGCAAGCCTCGGTGGTGTAAGAGCGCTTATTGCAGAGTGAACCCTATGTAAGAGCTCTATCAATGTGGTATTAGTGTTTGTAAGCAATGCCTGTGCATGTACATATACATACTGATATTTCCTGACTCACTCAGAGCCATTTGTAAATACTTAACCTAGTACTGTGATGTTTTAATGAGGAGTGGCATAAGTGTTCTACTCATAGTGCAAAATATGAGAAAGTGGATTTAAGTGGTTATTATGGTTATTAATAAATTAAATAGAAAACAAGGAAATTCCTTTTCCTCCACAAATGAAGACCCCTAGACGTGATAAGTTTGTTAGTTTGTTACGAAAAGCACTATAACCCAGGGACAAACTGACTATGTTTGTAACAATGAGGTACATATTAGTCTTGAGGGCAGCACTGTACATCTTGTTGCAGCCTCCCCAAGGTATGAGGTACACATTAGTCTTGAGGGCAGCATTGTCTGTATGTCTGTTCTTATTAACCCTTAAACGGTCCAAACAGATCGACGTTCAAATTCGTATTGCTACAAAAGTAGATCTACTTTTTTTTACATATTTTCAAATATAACAAAAAAAAATGTAGATAAAAGTTTTTTTTACACATTTTCACATGTAAAACAAAAAAAAAGATCTACAATTTTTACATACTTTCAGATATTGAAAAAACGTATATATACGTTTGGACCATTTAAGGGTTAATTTTCACTAAGCCTTTGATGGAGGTTAAAGCATTGGTGGTTACTTTCATATGATCATTTGTCATTAGCAAACTACGGAATGTAAAGGGGTCAAGAAACTCTTACACCTGTTATCAAACAACCCTAGGCAGCAAAACTCTATGGCTTGCCAAAAACACAAGCTCAGTGCCCCACTCAAGTCCATTTCTTTGTGGTTTTGAAGTACCTTTTGAATCACAATTCACAGGAATCCTGGCTAAACAACTTACCAAGCTAATGTATAATACTTGGGAGACCTCAAGTTTTTTTTTTTTTTTTTTTTTTTTTTTTTTTTTTTTTTTTTTTTTTTACAAGTTGGCCGTCTCCCACAGAGGCAGGGTGACCCAAAAAAGAAAGAAAATCCCCAAAAAGAAAATACTTTCATCATCATTCAACACTTTCACCACACTCGCACATTATCACTGTTTTTGCAGAGGTGCTCAGAATACAACAGTTTAGAAGCATACACATAAGATACACAACATATCCCTCCAAACTGCCAATATCAAGTTACATTAGGGAATTAAAGAATAAAACACACCCAAATTTTAATAAACCATACCCCCGGCCGGGATTGAACCCGCGGTCATAGAGTCTCAAAACTCCAGCCCGTCGCGTTAGCCACTAGACGAATCTCCACGCTAGCTGGAGATTCGTCTGTAAAAACTTGCATTTGTGGTCACAGAGGTGCCTGTGCTAACTTTCCTATGGTGTAGAAATATACCTAGTTGGATGAATCTTATTGTGGCTAGCTGGTCTAGTGGCTAACGCGACGGGCTGGAGTTTTGAGACTATGACCGCGGGTTCAATCCCGGCCGGGGGTATGGTTTATTTGCAATCGTGTCATTACGATTTCTTGAGTCATGTTGACGGCAGTGAAGGGACTTGAGCTAGAGTTCGTCACGGCCACGCTAGCTGGAGATTCGTCTGTAAAAACTTGCATTTGTGGTCACAGAGGTGCCTGTGCTAACTTTCCTATGGTGTAGAAATATACCTAGTTGGATGAATCTTATTGTGGCTAGCTGGTCTAGTGGCTAACGCGACGGGCTGGAGTTTTGAGACTATGACAGCGGGTTCAATCCTGGCCGGGGGTATGGTTTATTTGCAATCGTGTCATTACGATTTCTTGAGTCATGTTGACGGCAGTGAAGGGACTTGAGCTAGAGTTCGTCACGGCCACGCTAGCTGGAGATTCGTCTGTAAAAACTTGCATTTGTGGTCACAGAGGTGCCTGTGCTAACTTTCCTATGGTGTAGAAATATACCTAGTTGGATGAATCTTATTGTGGCTAGCTGGTCTAGTGGCTAACGCGACGGGCTGGAGTTTTGAGACTATGACCGCGGGTTCAATCCCGGCCGGGGGTATGGTTTATTTGCAATCGTGTCATTACGATTTCTTGAGTTATGTTGACGGCAGTGAAGGGACTTGAGCTAGAGTTCGTCACGGCCACGCTAGCTGGAGATTCGTCTGTAAAAACTTGCATTTGTGGTCACAGAGGTGCCTGTGCTAACTTTCCTATGGTGTAGAAATATACCTAGTTGGATGAATCTTATTGTGGCTAGCTGGTCTAGTGGCTAACGCGACGGGCTGGAGTTTTGAGACTATGACCGTGGGTTCAATCCCGGCCGGGGGTATGGTTTATTTGCAATCGTGTCATTACGATTTCTTGAGTCATGTTGACGGCAGTGAAGGGACTTGAGCTAGAGTTCGTCACGGCCACGCTAGCTGGAGATTCGTCTGTAAAAACTTGCATTTGTGGTCACAGAGGTGCCTGTGCTAACTTTCCTATGGTGTAGAAATATACCTAGTTGGATGAATCTTATTGTGGCTAGCTGGTCTAGTGGCTAACGCGACGGGCTGGAGTTTTGAGACTATGACAGCGGGTTCAATCCCGGCCGGGGGTATGGTTTATTTGCAATCGTGTCATTACGATTTCTTGAGTCATGTTGACGGCAGTGAAGGGACTTGAGCTAGAGTTCGTCACGGCCACGCTAGCTGGAGATTCGTCTGTAAAAACTTGCATTTGTGGTCACAGAGGTGCCTGTGCTAACTTTCCTATGGTGTAGAAATATACCTAGTTGGATGAATCTTATTGTGGCTAGCTGGTCTAGTGGCTAACGCGACGGGCTGGAGTTTTGAGACTATGACCGCGGGTTCAATCCCGGCCGGGGGTATGGTTTATTTGCAATCGTGTCATTACGATTTCTTGAGTCATGTTGACGGCAGTGAAGGGACTTGAGCTAGAGTTCGTCACGGCCACGCTAGCTGGAGATTCGTCTGTAAAAACTTGCATTTGTGGTCACAGAGGTGCCTGTGCTAACTTTCCTATGGTGTAGAAATATACCTAGTTGGATGAATCTTATTGTGGCTAGCTGGTCTAGTGGCTAACGCGACGGGCTGGAGTTTTGAGACTATGACCGTGGGTTCAATCCCGGCCGGGGGTATGGTTTATTTGCAATCGTGTCATTACGATTTCTTGAGTCAAATTTTAATATGAAGGCCCTGTCCACAAAGATACCCACAGATGAAGTTTTAAACCTCATGCTCCACATATTAAAAAATGACTTATCTCATAATGAGCCATGGTAATAATGACCTAACAGAACTTGATGTGAATCATAACAACTGCTTTAGTTTCAAGAGACGTACAGTATAAACAATTTAGCTTTGTCGTGTATTAGTGTAGTCCTGGCTAATTTATACATGAAACAGCTGGATTCCACCTACATATTAACCAACCGGAAGCACTACATGGATAACATCCTGGTCATCGTACCTAGGATGCTCAACATGCAAAACTTTTTTTTTTTCTAATACATCGGCCGATTCCCACCAAGGCAGGGTGGCCCGAAAAAGAAAAACTTTCATCATTCACTCCATCACTGTCTTGCCAGAAGGGTGCTTTACACTACAGTTATAAAACTGCAACATTAACACCCCTCCTTCAGAGTGCAGACACTGTACTTCCCATCTCCAGGACTCAAGTCCGGCCTGCCGGTTTCCTTGAATCCCTTCATAAATGTTACTTTGCTCACACTCCAACAGCATGTCAAGTATTAAAAATCATTTGTCTCCATTCACTCCTATCAAATACACTCACGCATGCTGGCTTAAAAAAAAGTCCAAGTTCTCGCATACAAAACTTCCTTTACCCCCTCCCTCCAACCCTTCCTAGGACAACCCCTACCTCGCCTTCCCTCCACTACAGATTTAAACACTCTCGAAGTCATTCTGTTTTGTTCCATTCTCTCTACATGTCAGAACCACCTCAACAACCCCTTCTCAGCCCTCTAGATAATAGTTTTGGTAATCCCACACCTTCTCCTAATTTCCAAACTATGAATTCTCTGCATTATATTCACACCACACATTGCCCTCAGACATGACATCTCCACTGCCTCCAGCCTTCTCCTCATTGCAACATTCATCACCCATGCTTCACACCCGTACAAGAGTGTTGGTACAACTATACTCTCATACATTCCCCTCTTTGCTTCCACAGACAAAGTTCTTTGTCTCCACAGAGTCCTCAGTGCACCACTCACCCTTTTTCCCTCATCAGTTCTGCGATTCACCTCATCCTTCATAGACCATCTGCTGACACGTCCACTCCTAAATATCTGAATACATTCACCTCCTCCATACTTTCTCCCTCCAATCTGATATCCAATCTTTTGTCACCTAAACTTTTTATCCTCATAACCTTACTCTTTCCTACTTTCACTTTTAATTTTCTTTTTACATACCCTACCAAATTTATCCACCAACCTCTGCAACTTCTCTTCAGAATCTCTCAAAAGCACAGTGTCATCGGCAAAGAGCAACTGTGACAACTCCCACTTAGTATTTGATTCTTTATCTTTTAACTCCACACCTCTATTAATATCCTAAAACCCAACATCAAATTCACTGAAGAGGAGAGAGACAACTGCTAACCATTTCTCCAAGGAAGAGAATCCTATTCCAAGTCTACAGAAAACCAATATGCAAGTACAGCTTCTCCTCGCTTAGCGATGAACGCACTCGTTTACTGATGACTTGGACTTACGAGAGGCTCTCTGACCACTACGTATACCTAAATGTATATTGGAGCTGATTTCCTCTATTTTGTTTATTACAATACACAGTACACTACTGTATAAACATTTAAAAATATACCAGAAATGTTACAAATGGTGTAAAGGTGACATTAAAACAATATCAGAGATGGTTGACACAAACTCACTACCATTATAATACGCTCCTCACTTAGCGACAAATTCGTTTATCGACATGGTCTTAGGAACGGAACTCCGTTGTTAAGCAAGGAGAAGCTGGATGACTTAATACCAATCTTCAGACTATTAAGTAACATGACTTTTAATGCTTATTGGTACCAACAGACAGGTCATATGGAAACAGCCTCCCATGTCTCAACCTCCACCAAAGACTTTGTAATAAGATTAGATATACAAAAAATGCCATCATTAAGGATGACACATGGAGGCTGTGACCTAAGTAAGCCGGCAGCACAACTAGAGTCCGACAATTAACCTTGTGCTTCAGAACAGTTCCACAATTATTTGCAAACATAGATTTCAGTAATAACCTAACATATAAAAGAGAAAAAGGTAGCTTACGAGAGGTTTTTACAAAGCAGAAGTGTTATAAGAAGAGCAGAGTATATGGAGAGTAAAAGAAAGGTGAAGAGAGTGGTGAGAGAGTGCAAAAGGAGAGCAGATGAAAGAGTGGGAGAGGCACTGTCAAGAAATTTTAATGAAAATAAGAAAAAATTTTGGAGTGAGTTAAACAAGTTAAGAAAGCCTAGGGAAAGTATGGATTTGTCAGTTAAAAACAGAGTAGGGGAGTTAGTAGATGGGGAGAGGGAGGTATTAGGTAGATGGCGAGAATATTTTGAGGAACTTTTAAATGTTAAGGAAGAAAGGGAGGCGGTAATTTCATGCACTGGCCAGGGAGGTATACCATCTTTTAGGAGTGAAGAAGAGCAGAATGTAAGTGTGGTGGAGGTACGTGAGGCATTACGTAGAATGAAAGGGGGTAAAGCAGCTGGAACTGATGGGATCATGACAGAAATGTTAAAAGCAGGGGGGGATATAGTGTTGGAGTGGTTGGTACTTTTGTTTAATAAATGTATGAAAGAGGGGAAGGTACCTAGGGATTGGCGGAGAGCATGTATAGTCCCTTTATATAAAGGGAAAGGGGACAAAAGAGATTGTAAAAATTATAGAGGAATAAGTTTACTGAGTATACCAGGAAAAGTATACGGTAGGGTTATAATTGAAAGAATTAGAGGTAAGACAGAATGTAGAATTGCGGACGAGCAAGGAGGCTTCAGAGTGGGTAGGGGATGTGTAGATCAAGTGTTTACATTGAAGCATATATGTGAACAGTATTTAGATAAAGGTAGGGAAGTTTTTATTGCATTTATGGATTTAGAAAAGGCATATGATAGAGTGGATAGAGGAGCAATGTGGCAGATGTTGCAAGTATATGGAATAGGTGGTAAGTTACTAAATGCTGTAAAGAGCTTTTATGAGGATAGTGAGGCTCAGGTTAGGGTGTGTAGAAGAGAGGGAGAATACTTCCCGGTAAAAGTAGGTCTTAGACAGGGATGTGTAATGTCACCATGGTTGTTTAATATATTTATAGATGGGGTTGTAAAAGAAGTAAATGCTAGGGTGTTCAGGAGAGGGGTGGGATTAAATTATGGGGAATCAAATTCAAAATGGGAATTGACACAGTTACTTTTTGCTGATGATACTGTGCTTATGGGAGATTCTAAAGAAAAATTGCAAAGGTTAGTGGATGAGTTTGAGAATGTGTGTAAAGGTAGAAAGTTGAAAGTGAACATAGAAAAGAGTAAGGTGATGAGGGCATCAAATGATTTAGATAAAGAAAAATTGGATATCAAATTGGGGAGGAGGAGTATGGAAGAAGTGAATGTTTTCAGATACTTGGGAGTTGAAGTGTCGGCAGATGGATTTATGAAGGATGAGGTTAATCATAGAATTGATGAGGGAAAAAAGGCGAGTGGTGCGTTGAGGTATATGTGGAGTCAAAAAACGTTATCTATGGAGGCAAAGAAGGGAATGTATGAAAGTATAGTAGTACCAACACTCTTATATGGATGTGAAGCTTGGGTGGTAAATGCAGCAGCGAGGAGACGGTTGGAGGCAGTGGAGATGTCCTGTCTAAGGGCAATGTGTGGTGTAAATATTATGCAGAAAATTCGGAGTGTGGAAATTAGGAGAAGGTGTGGAGTTAATAAAAGCATTAGTCAGAGGGCAGAAGAGGGGTTGTTGAGGTGGTTTGGTCATTTAGAGAGAATGGATCAAAGTAGAATGACATGGAAAGCATATAAATCTATAGGGGAAGGAAAGAGGGGTAGGGGTCGTCCTCGAAAGGGTTGGAAAGAGGGGGTAAAGGAGGTTTTGTGGGTGAGGGGCTTGGACTTCCAGCAAGCGTGCATGAGCGTGTTAGATAGGAGTGAATGGAGACGAATGATACTTGGGACCTGACGATCTGTTGGAGTGTGAGCAGGGTAATATTTAGTGAAGGGATTCAGGGAAACCGGTTATTTTCATATAGTCGGACTTGAGTCCTGGAAATGGGAAGTACAATGCCTGCACTTTGAAGGAGGGGTTTTGGGATATTGGCAGTTTGGAGGGATATGTTGTGCATCTCTATACGTATATGCTTCTAAACTGTTGTATTCTGAGCACCTCTGCAAAAGCAGTGATAATGTGTGTGTGTGGTGAAAGTGTTGAATGATGATGAAAGTATTTTCTTTTTGGGGATTTTCTTTCTTTTTTTTTGGGTCACCCTGCCTCGGTGGGAGACGACTGACTTGTTGAGAAAAAAAAAAAAAAAAAAAAAAATACACATCAACACAAAATGTATTGAGGCAAAATATCCATAGCACTAGAATTCAGTCTCTGAGAACACCAGTACACCTGCAGCTAGGACAACCAAAATCATGCCTGCATTACAAACTTAATCAAGGTCAAAATGATATTTCAAGACGATTTATGCAGAAGCAATAATAATAATAATAATAATAATAATAATAATAATAATATTTTATTTCAGCATGATACATGCTAGTACAAAGGGATATAATACTTGGGTGTGCATGCCAAAAGCCCCTTTATATGCAAAGCATTTCAGGCAAACTTAAAACTAACTTAAAATTAACAAGGAAATAACAGTACATATAGTCATTATATGAATTACAATGAATGCAAGAAAACTGAATATTCTATTAGGTCATGCTATAAGTCTGATAAGTTTTGTAGGGAAGAATTACAATTTTGATTATTAACTTTAGGTGGACACAATGGATAAAGCAATTGCGGAGTGCACAGAAGTAGCCATGATAATAATAAGATAAGATTTGTTTGGATTTTCAACTCGGGGGAGGGTTAGCCACCCAATATAACCCAAGAAAATCAATGCATCATTGAGGACTGTCATTTCCATTGGGGTCCTTCAAGCTTGTTCCCCATGATGCGACTGAGGCCAGTCAACTAACACCTCAGATACCTGCTTGCTGCTAGATGAACAGGGACAGCAGGTCTAAGGAAACATAGCCAATGTTTCTACGTAGCCGGGGATTGAACCATGGACACTCAGTGTGTGAAGCAAGAGTGCTGTCTACCAAGCCACAACTATACCACAGAAGTCAAGCTGGAAAATGTTACCAACTCCACTTCTAATATGTTATCCTACTTTTAACCTATGTTTACCTCACCTCTTGTACTATATATATATATATATTTTAGCTACTCTATGTCAGGTACAAGCAACTGCTCATGGTGAAATGCTGTTTTTTCTTGGTAAATGTCTTGTGTATATGTCTTTTACCAAACACTTAACAGTATTACCATACAACCCACCAACATCAACATGAAAACCCAATGTGATCTGAAATGTTATTACATAAAGAGCATACTTGCATGATCATACGACCAAAAGTGATGTCAAGATTGTTGAAATAATTGTTGCCTTGCAATCCAAATGCAGCAAATCACCATAGATTTATAGCCAATGACAGTTCTTCTGGGAGAGCCTAAAATGAATATAATATGTAAATGAAGGTAAATACAAGTTAATATAGTAAAGAGAAAGGTGATGAGAGTAACAAAAAATCTGAACAATAAAAGATGGCCTATCAAACTGGAAGGAGGGAGTAAGGAGGAAGTAAATATGCTTAGGTATTTGGGAATGAACTTGTTGGTGGACAGGTCTATGAAAGATAAGGTCAACCACAGAAATAATGAAGAAAAAAAGGTGAGCGGTGTATTAAGGCACATGTAGAGACAAAGAACCTTATCCGTGGGGGAAAAAACAGGAAAATGTGCTTAAATGTACTTTAATGTAAAGCACGGGTTTTAAGTGTTACAGAGAGGAGGATGCTGGAGACAGTGGAGATGATGTGTCTGAGGACACTGTGTGGCATAAATCTTATGCTGAGAATTCATAGTTTAGAGATTAGAAGGCATGAGATTACAAAAAAAAAAAAAAAAAAAAAAAAAAAGTATTATTCAAAGGGGTGAGGAACAGTTGTTGCTGTAGTTTTGATATTTAGAGAGGATAAATAAAAAAAGGATAATTAGGAGATTGTACGAATCTGGGGACGAGGGGACAAACAGGTAGGGGTTGTCTTGGGAAAGGTTGAAGGGAGGGGGTGAAGGCTTTGTGTGCTGGAGGCTTGAACATACAACAGGCTTGTGTGAGTGTGCTAGATAGGAGTGGAGACAAGTAGTATTTATGATTTAACTTGCTGCTGGAGTGTGAGTAAAGTAACATTTACAAAGGGATTCAAGGAAATCAATTAGCCAGACTTGAATACTGGAGGTGGGAAAAGTGCCTTCACTCTGAAAGAGAGGCGGGATGTTACAGTTTGGAGGATCATCTGGCAAGATGACTGGATGAATAACAGTTCAAGTTTTTTTTTTTTTTTTTTTTTTGAGGGGGGTCACCCTACCTCTGTGGGAGATGGCCAGTAAGCTAAAAAATGAGAAAATGTGCAGAAAGAAAATTATAGACACAATGTGTTAATTTGTCCTTGGGTCATAAGCCAGGGTGTGGGAACACTTAACTTAGACTTGAGATAACACAACTGTAAAAGTTTTGATATTAACTAGTAGTATGATAGATGCAGAAATCTGTAATAATTGTGACAGTGGGTATCACAAGTGTTATGCAGACTATACAGGAAAGTCCCACATATACAACACCCTATTTTGGTGTTCATGTTTTTGTTGGCTTTCAACCGAGCCACTGTTATGTTCGGTGCTTTTACCACTTTTCTGCACTGTGTATATATTTTATTTTTTAATCTGTTTTTATTGCCTAGTTATATTTGAGAACTTAATATGCGATAGTGTCAACACATGATCAGGCATTTTAGACTCGTGTGATAATGAAAAAACTGCTCTTTTCCACCTTCCGAATACCACCTGGTGGTTCACACTTACACTCACTCACCCATTTGACCATAAACAGAAATCTCAATCTCAATCTCAAAATAATGAATCTTAACTAGTCATAAGTTGGCCTGTGATACTCCAATACTGAAACTATGTATAGTGCCAAAACAAAAGCATTCACATTGCTAAACTCACAAACTAGTATTTAGTCACTTAGTCATAATACCAACTTACCTCATAATTTTGTAATATTTTAAATTTAAGATTTAATCTAAGTCTGCCCGAAATGCCTAGTCATGCTAGGTGTTCTAGTGGTACACTCTGTAATTATTATTTTACTACATGTAAACCACACAATAACCAAATTCTGTAAACTCAGTATATTGTAATCCTTATAGAGAATAAACTTTGAATTCCAGCAATTTTCGCTTACTGTAAGGGGTCGGGAATATAATAGCCATGCAAATGGGGTCCAATTGTACATAAATATATGTTTGAGACAGTGGGAAAGAGCATGTGAATATACTTATTGTTCATATTAATATGGTACACAAGGCCTCTCCAACTTATGAATGAGTTGTGTTCCAACAGTAAATGATTTTGCAAAAGATATTTTATGTATATTGTGAAGGTTTACAAATGAATAACAGCATTCAAAATTAATTTCTCAGTATTATGCTTGTTTGGACCTTATTAAGAGGTGGAGATTATAGTTTCTTAGATGCTCATAAGTCAGGGTAGCCCCTGGATAATGAAGAAAATAAATGCACTTTTTGTGGCTATAATTTATACCTTTGAAGATTGGTGTAGCATTCACCAATCAAATCATGAGTGCCATCAGAATCCCAGTCATAGCACTCTATCTTGATACTACGATTATGGTCTCCGGCACAGAGAACTCTAGCTGGGATGACAACTGGCTTCCAAGCTGGGTTCACAGTCTTCTTAATAACCTCCGTCTTATGCACAGGAAGATAGACACTATTGTCGTTGCAGCGATAAAAAATAAGGAAAGGATCACTCTTTCCCATGAAATCCTTTTTGTCCAGATCTGAACCAAACAGAGTCATGGTGACAACTTCCTTTGATGTAGCTACTTCTTCTCCTTGCACCAAGAGCATTCCACCCTTTGAAATGACTCTGCTCAACTGTCGATAAAAATTAAAAGGGTATATATTATAAACTTTAGTAATTGATACATACAAGTGATTTTAAAAAAGGCACATTAGCAAGCACTAGGATGTTATTTAATTAGAAAAAGTTTCGGTCCTGGAATCTTAAAGAAGGCTCCAGGGCCAAAACATTTTCTGATATATGGTAGTGAGTGCCAGAAGAGAATAGATGCCACCATGGCAAAAATCTAGGTTAGTGAATGATCCGAGTCCTTAACCCTCTGAGGGTCCGTCCTGCAGTTTTATTGCTTTCAAGCCTGGGTACCAGCTGTAGTTTTATGCCATGAGCTTAGCTCACTCAGGTAAGCTGTGAGCAGTAAATTTCGGCACAGATGAGAGAATGCATCTATGTGGTAAGTGTGAACCATGTAAAACAAATCCTGCAGCACGCAGTGCATAACGTGAAAAAAAAAACTGCTACCATAAGAACATAAGAACATAAGAATGTAGGAACACTGCAGAAGGCCTACTGGCCCATACGAGGCAGGTCCTTATCAAAACGACAACTACCTAAAGCTACTCAAGAAACAACTCCAGCACCCCCCAACACCAATCAAACCCAGCCCCTCCCACTCATATATTTGTCCAGTCTCTTCTTAAAGCTACCCAAGGTCCTAGCCTCTATCACCCCACTGGGAAGACTGTTCCACGCATCTACAACTCTGTTAGAAAACCAGTACTTACCTATGTCCTTTCTAAATCTAAATTTATCCAACTTAAATCCATTATTCCTGGTTCTTACCTGGTTCGACACCCTCAGTACTTTATTAATGTCTCCCTTGTTTATGCCCGTCATCCACTTATACACTTCAATGATATCTCCCCTCATTCTACGCCTCTCCAGAGAGTGGAGATTTAAGGCTTTAAGTCTATCTTCATACGGGAGGTTCCTTACACAGTAAATCATTTTAGTCATTCTTCTCTGTATGTTCTCTAATGAGTCTATGTCCATCCTGTAGTAAGGGGACCAAAACTGAGCAGCATAATCTAAATGAGGCCTCACTAGTGATGTATAGAGCTGTAAAATAACTTTTGGACTTCTGTTACTTATACTTCTTGAGATAAATCCAAGTAACCTGTTGGCCTTGTTGCGCACACTGAGGCACTGCTGTCTTGGCTTTAGATTTCTGCTTACCATGACTCCCAAGTCTTTTTCACATTCTGTATGACCAAGCTCTACTTCACCTAGATTATAGCTTCGAGGGTTATTTTCATTACCAAGGGCAAGTACCTTACACTTATCCACATTAAACTTCATCTGCCATTTCTCAGACCAAGACATTAATTTGTTCAAATCGTCCTGGAGTTCATTGATATCCTCCTCAGAGTGAATTATACGGCCTATCTTTGTATCATCAGCAAACTTACTCATGTCACTAGTAATCCCTTCATCAAGGTCATTAATGTAAATTATGAACAAGAGAGGGCCTAAAACTGATCCTTGTGGAACGCCACTAGTGACTAATCCCCATTCAGATTTCACTCCATTAATGGTAACTCTCTGCTTTCTATTGGTAAGCCATGCCTCAATCCATGCTAGAACTTTACCTCCTATACCATGAGCTGCCACTTTTCTTAAGAGTCTCTTGTGAGGTACTCTGTCGAAGGCTTTACTAAAATCCAAATAAACAATATCATATTCCTTATTACTGTCAACTGCCTCAAATGTTCTATTGAAGAACGTCAGTAAGTTTGTCAGGCAGGAACGACCTCTCGTGAATCCATGCTGAGATTCATTTATCAAGTTATGCTCTTCAAGGTGACTTCTGATAATGTCAGCTATAATTGATTCTAATAACTTGCCCACTATAGATGTCAGGCTTATTGGACGGTAATTTGAAGGAGTGGACTTATCCCCTGATTTGAATATAGGAACCACATTAGCCATCTTCCACAACTCTGGCACAACACTGGTAAGGATGGACGCATTGAATACACTCGTTAATGGCTGACTAAGCTCCATCTTGCATTCCTTAAGTACCCTTGAAAACAACTCATCGGGTCCCGGGGACTTATTTTGTTTCAGTTTGTCTATCTGTTTAATAACCATGTCCCTCGTGACAGTAAAATTAGTTAACTTAAATTCATCAGGAACCAAATAATTGTTAATTACTGGAATCTCATTTACATCTTCCTGTGTAAAAACTGACAAAAAATAGTCATTAAATAAGGAACACATTTCCAGTTCATTATCCGTCAGCTGTCCATTCCCAGATTTCAGAGGTCCTACTTTTTCCTTCACCTTCGTCCTATACACTTGAAAGAACCCCTTTGGATTAGTCTTTGATTCATTAGCAACTCTAATTTCATAGTCACGTTTAGCCTTTCTAATCGCCTTTTATACTTCTCTTTTAAGCTGAACATATTGGTCAGTAAGGTTAACCTCACCTCTTCTGATGCGCCTATAAATTCCCCTTTTCTCCCCTAATAGATGCTTTAGCCTCCTGTTAACCCATTTGGGATCGTTATTATTAGACCTAATTTCTCTCTTGGGAATGTATATACTCTGGGCACTGTGTACATTATTAAGAAAACAATCATAAAAGCAGATCCCTTCATATTCATAAGTATGATTATCACCAATAAAATCATTAGCTAGATAACCCCAATCAAGATTAGACAGATGTTCCCTAAGTCCATTATAATCGGCAGAACGAAAATCAGGGATTTTTACTGTATTATCATTATTCTTGCATTCCCAATTAATGCTAAAGGTGATGGATTTGTGATCACTTGCGCCAAGCTCTTCAGTGATCTCCAGATTATTCACGAGTGTTTCCTTATTTGACAAGACTAGGTCTAGCAAATTATTACCCCTGGTAGGCTCAGTTACACTCTGTTTCAGAAAACAGTCCTGAACTGTTTCCATGAAGTCACTGGACTCTAGATTACCTGTCAAAGAATTCCAGTCAATTTGGCTAAAGTTAAAGTCCCCTACTATGACTACGTTACTGTGTCCAGAAGCCCTAACAATTTCATCCCAAAGAAGTCTCCCTCTATCGTGATCCAAGCCTGGAGGTCGGTATATTACACCTAGAATTAGTTTTTCTTGACCCTCCACGAACTCTACCCAAACAGACTCTGTTACTGCTCCATCTATTTTTATACCTGTTTTTATGCAACAATTAATATTTTCTCGAACATACAATGCAACTCCTCCCCCCTTCCCATTACATCTATCCACATTGAACAACTTAAATCCCTGAATATTACACTCAGCAGTCATATCCCGACTCTTCAAATCATACCACGTTTCAGTTAATGCAATGATATCAAAGTTCCCAGCACATGCTACCAAACGTAGTTCATTAATTTTATTTCTTGCACTTCGACTGTTAGCATAAAATACCATCATATGTTTTTTCTTCTGCACATTTTTCCTATTCATCTTTGTTTTTACACAATTTCTGAAATTATCATTACCCAGAGTTACTCCATGACAGTTACCATTAAGATTCTTAATATCAGAGCATAAGTCAATATATCCATACTCATTATTAATCATTTCTAAACCCATACCTCTAATTAATCCTAGTTTAAAGTCCTAACAACCCCCTCAACTGAGTTAGCAAGAAAACCCACACCTGCCCTGGATAAGTGAACCCCATCCCTGGCATACATGTCATTTCGGCCATAGAAGTTGTCCCAGTTGTCAATGAATGGTACTGCATTATCCTTACAGTGTTTATCCAGCCAACAATTAATACCAATTGCTCTGGACAACCATTCATTACCAACACCTCTTCTTGGCAAAATGCCACATATAACAGGGCGCCCCCCCTTCTTCCTAATCATGTCTATAGCTGTCCTGAACTTTCTAACTAAATCCTCACTTCTACGCTTGCCTACATCATTGCCTCCAGCACTGAGGCAAATAATAGGATTGATCCCATTACCGTTCATGATGTTGTCAAGCCGGCTAACAATGTCCTCCATCCCAGCCCCAGGAAAGCATACCCTTTGTCTCCTACTCCTGTCCTTCAAGCAGAATGCCCTATCCATGTATCTAACCTGGCTATCCCCAACAACAACAATATTCTTACCTTCCTTGTTGTCGTTCGTCGTGACGATCCCAGTAGTAGACTCACATTCGTCGGGTAGCACCGAGAATGCGTTGGAGGTTTCCACGGGAGTTTCCACAGCAGTCTCTTTCTTCTTCATCGTTTCTGGCTTTCCATTCGTCTTCTTGATCGTCAACTTCGTCGTCCCCTGCTGTCCAACCACTGACCACGATCCCTTCTTGACCTGAGGACTCGAAACAGGAGGACTACTACGAATCCTCTTGTTTTCCTCGGTCAGTCGCCGTATCTCCATCTTCGCTGCCCTCAATTCTTCCTTAAGTTGCTGGTAAAGTTGCTCGATGGAGGGCATCTTGGTTCAGTCCACGGGAGCAAACAAGACACTTCTTCACAGAGTTAAGTATAGGTCAGCACTCAAAGTACAGGTCACTACTCAAGAGCACACAAACAGGTCTTCACAGAGCTAAGTACACGTCACTGTTATAGGATTAACCCTTAAACGGTCCAAACATATATATATGTTCTCTCGCGTAATGCCCTGAATTTTTTGAGGAAAAAAAAAATAGCTTTTTTTTTAATAGGAAAAAAGAGCATATGTACTTATGTGTCCCCAATTTTTTTCATATGGCGCACGCTGAGTGTGCACACCCATTCTCTCATGTCTAGGCGACTTAGGCTTATTGTGCCAATGTTGAATGAATGACAAACGAAATGTATATAAACGTTTGGGGCGCTACGTGAGAGAACATATACATATATACGTTTGGACCATTTAAAGATTAAAACAGCAACTGCAGTATATTTTCCTATTTTTTTTCCGGTTGTATTTGGGGTTTCTTAGTCTCATTTGATAGAATGGAAGACATATTACAGAAAGAGATGATTGATTGGTTTTAGTACTGAAAATAGCTCGAAACTGAGCTTAAAGTAGCGGAAATGTTCAATTTTTGCCCGTGTTCAAGAGTAAACATATTATGTCACACGTCCAATACATGTCAACTGGCAAGTCTGATATGAGTTCACAAATGTGCTGATATTATTTATATAATTGCAGTGGACTATCGACATTCGATATTAATCCGTTCCTGAGAGCTCATCGAATGTCAAAAAAATTGTAAGTCGAATTAATTTTCCACATAAGAAATAATGGAAATCAAATTAATCCGTGCAAGACACCCAAAAGTGTGAAAAAGAAAATTTTACCACTTGAAATATTAAGTTTAAGGCATAGAATAATTACAATAACAACAATAACAATAGATTAATAACAATACAATAATTGACACTTGCCTTTAATGAAGATCTGGTGATGATTGATGGATTGATGGGATGGGAGGAGGGGAGTGTGTGTATGGTGTTAGTGTTTAGAAGGGGAATCCCCTTCCATTAGGACTTGAGGTATCAAGTCTTTTTCTGGGGTTACTTCCCTTCTTTTAATGCCACTAGGACCAGCTTGAGAGTCACTGGACTTCTGTCGCACAACATATCTGTCCATAGAGGCCCGTACCTCTCGTTCCTTTATGACTTTCCTAAAGTGGTTCACAACATTGTCAGTGTACAGGTTGCCAACATGGCTTGCAGTAGCTGTGTCAGGGTGATTTTCATCAAAGAAGGTTTGCACTTTAAGCCACATTGCACACATTTCCTTAATCTTTGAAGTAGGCAACTTCGTCAATTTCTCTCTCCCCTCCTCTGAAGCAGTTTCCTCAGGTCTGGCCTCTTGCTGTTGAAGATGATCTAGCAGCTCATCAGTGGTTAGTTCGTCATTGTCCTCCTCCACCAACTCTTCCACATCCTCCCCACTAACCTCCAACCCCAAGGACTTCCCCAATGCGACAATGGATTCCTCAATTGGCATACGATTCTCAGGGTTAGCCTCAAACCCTTCACCTCCCCACTAACCTCCAACCCAAAGGACTTCCCCAATGTGACAATGGATTCCTCAACTGGCATAGGATTCTCAGGGTTAGCCTCAAATCCTTCAAAATCCCTTTTGTCTACACATTCTGGCCACAGTTTTTTCCAAGCAGAATGCAAGGTCCTCTTAGTCACTTCCTCCCAAGCCTTACCTATAAGATTTATGCAATTGAGGATATTAAACTGATCCTTCCAAAACTCTTTTAGAGTCAGATGAGTTTCTGTGGTCACTACAAAGCACTTTTGAAACAGCTTTTGTGTACAGTTTCTTGAAGTTGGAAATGACCTGCTGGTCCATGGGCTACAGGAGAGGAGTGGTATTAGGGGGCAAAAACTTGACCTTAATGAAGCTCATGTCCGCAGAAAGTCGCTCTGCCACGTCTGAAGGATGACCAGGAGCATTGTCTAATACCAGGAGGCACTTAAGGACAAATTTATTTTCTAGGAGGTAATTTTTCACAGTGGGGGCAAATGCATGGTGTAACCAGTCATTGAAAAAGTCCCTAGTGACCCATGCCTTACTGTTTGCCCTCCACAGCACACACAAATTAACCTTGAGGACTTTGTTTTGCCTCAACACTCTGGGAGTTTCAGAGTGATACACCAATAAAGGCTTCACTTTGCAATCACCACTAGCATTAGCACACATCAAGAGAGTAAGCCTGTCTTTCATAGGCTTATGTCCTGGGAGTGCCTTTTCCTCCTGAGTAATGTAGATCCTGCTTGGCATTTTCTTCCAAAACAGGCATGTTTCGTCACAATTAAACACTTGTTCAAGTTTCATTCCTTCAGCCTCTATGTACTCCTTGAATTCATGCACATATTTTTTCAGCCGCTTTTTGGTCCAAACTGGCAGCCTCACCATGCCTTACCACACTGTGTATGCCACTACGATTCTTAAATCTTTCAAACCAACCTTTGCTGGCTTTAAATTCACTCACATCACCACTAGTTGCAGGCAATTTCTTTACCAAATCATCATGCAACTGCCTAGCTTTTTCACAAATGATCGCTTGAGAGATGCTATCTCCTGCTATCTGTTTTTCATTCATCCACACTAATAACAGTCTCTCAACTTCTTCTAACACTAGCGATCTCTGTTTCGAAAACAAAGTTGCACCTTTTGCAACAACAGCTTCCTTGATTGCCATTTTCCTGCTCACTATAGTCGAGATGGTTGACTGGGGTTTACTATACAACCTGGCCAGCTCTGACACACGCACTCCACTTTCGTACTTTGCAATTATCTCTTTCTTCATTTCAATAGTCACTAGCACCTTTTTTATCGAAGGGTTGGCACTAGAAGCTTTCTTGGGGCCCATGGTTACTTATTTTGCAGAAACAAGCACCAAAAACAGTGATAATATGGAATGTACCGAATGTATCCTTAGATGTGCGCACGCTGGCTGGCTTGTAAACACTGGCACACACGGGGCAGTCCAGGCCACACGTGGACATGTCTCGTATGAATCGTATCAAATGTTGGGTTTTCCATCGAATGTCGAGGCGAAATTTTTGCGTTAAAATGCATCGAATGTCGGATTTATCGAATGTCGATGCCATCGAATGTCGGGGGTCCACTGTATTACAATATTGCATAAGATTAAATCTTCTAGTTTTTGGTGTAAATGGAGCACATACTAGCAAAATAGCTAAGAATTTGATTTAAAGGAACAATGTAATTGACCGAAAATAGGACTCACAGTGGGCAAAATTGCTGATGCACAAATATCACTGACACAGCAAAATTCGTGAGGGTGTAATTTCGTCAATTTCCAATCAAATTTCATACTTTTTGTTTTACTACCTTCAGAAAAAAATCTCCACCATTTCATAAGAAAAAAAAAGGTTAATTTTATTTTGGGATGGGATAACAAATTTTTGTAGGTACAGATACTCAGTTTTAAGCTGATACCATTACCAGTACCATGAAAATTAGCTGATAACCATCTTTACCAATACTGGTACTTTGGTAAACCCCTAAGTAAATTATAATAACAATAAGCATCAAGCCACACTCTTGTAGGCAGTAACAAATAACTCTTTAGCAAATAACATTTTACCCAAAAAACCATCACTTGTCTCACTGCCCAGCCTAGTCTAGTGTGCAGAGGGTGACATTGATGAGTTAGTATGACAGCAAATTTCACTGGAGGTAAACGCTTCCTTTTAACCCTTAAACTGTCCAAACGTAGATCTATGTCCACGTGCGGGGAGCTCCGAACATAGATCTACGTTTTTTTTTACATGCTTTCAAATGGGGAAAATCAAGGTTGGAGCACTACGCACGTGAACATAGATCTACGTTTGGACAGTTTAAGGGTTAAATAGCATAAAAAATACTTTTTGATAAAAAGCAGAACGAGTCAGTTTGTACCTGAGAATGAATGTTCCTTCGGGTAAAGGAACATCAGTTATTCAACACACAGAACATAATCAATTACAGAAATTATTACAATGTAGTAAAAAATTCCAGGAAAATTTTGGTTTGCTTTATTTATGCATAAAGGTAATAAAACATAATTTTTTTTTTTTTTTTTTTTTTTTTTCTCTCAACAAGTCGGCTGTCTCCCACCGAGGCAGGGTGACCCAAAAAAGAAAGAAAATCCCCAAAAAGAAAATATTTTCATCATCATTCAACACTTTCACCACACTCGCACATTATCACTGTTTTTGCAGAGGTGCTCAGAATACAACAGCTTAGAAGCATATACGTATAAAGATACACAACATATCCCTCCAAACTGCCAATATCCCAAACCCCTCCTTTAAAGTGCAGGCATTGTACTTCCCATTTCCAGGACTCAAGTCCGACTATATGAAAATAACCGGTTTCCCTGAATCCCTTCACTAAATATTACCCTGCTCACACTCCAACAGATCGTCAGGTCCCAAGTACCATTCGTCTCCATTCACTCCTATCTAACAAGCTCACGCACGCTTGCTGGAAGTCCAAGCCCCTTGCCCACAAAACCTCCTTTACCCCCTCTCTCCAACCCTTTTGAGGATGACCCCTACCCCTCCTTCCTTCCCCTATAGATTTACTATATGCTTTCCATGTCATTCTACTTTGATCCATTCTCTCTAAATGACCAAACCACCTCAACAACCCCTCTTCTGCCCTCTGACTAATACTTTTATTAACTCCACACCTTTTCCTAATTTCCACACTCCGAATTTTCTGCATAATATTTACACCACACATTACCCTTAAACAGGACATCTCCACTGCCTCCAACCATCTCCTCGCTGCTGCATTTACCACCCAAGCTTCACACCCATGTAAGAGTGTTGGTACTACTATACTTTCATACATTCCCTTCTTTGCCTCCATAGATAACGTTTTTTGACTCCACATATACCTCAACGCACCACTCGCCTTTTTTCCCTCATCAATTCTATGATTAACCTCATCCTTCATAAATCCATCCGCCGACACGTCAACTCCCAAGTATCTGAAAACATTCACTTCTTCCATACTCCTCCTCCCCAATTTGATATCAAATTTTTCTTTATCTAAATCATTTGATACCCTCATCACCTTACTCTTTTCTATGTTCACTTTCAACTTTCTACCTTTACACACATTCCCAAACTCATCCACTAACCTTTGCAATTTTTCTTTAGAATCTCCCATAAGCACAGTATCATCAGCAAAAAGTAACTGTGTCAATTCCCATTTTGAATTTGATTCCCCAAAATTTAATCCTACCCCTCTCCTGAACACCCTAGCATTTACTTCCTTTACAACCCCATCTATAAATATATTAAACAACCATGGTGACATTACACATCCCTGTCTAAGACCTACTTTTACCGGGAAGTAGTCTCCCTCTCTTCTACACACCCTAACCTGAGCCTCACTATCCTCATAAAAACTCATTACTGCATTTAATAACTTACCACCTATTCCATATACAGTGGACCCCCGGTTAACTAACTTTTTTCATTCCAGTAGTATGTTCAGGTGCCAGTACTGACCGATTTTTTTCCCATAAGGAATATTGTGAAGTAGATTAGTCCATTTCAGACCCCCAAACATACACGTACAAACGCAGTTACATAAATACACTTACATAATTGGTCGCATTTGGAGGTGATCGTTAAGCGGGGGTCCACTGTACTTGCAACATCTGCCACATTGCTCCTCTATCCACTTTTCTAAATCCATAAATGCAATAAAAACTTCCCTACCTTTATCTAAATACTGTTCACATATATGCTTCAATGTAAACACTTGATCTACACATCCCCGACCCCCACTGAAACCTCCTTGCTCATCCGCAATCCTACATTCTGCCTTACCTCTAATTCTTTCAATTATAACCCTACCGTACACTTTTCTTGGTATACTCAGTAAACTTTTTATTTTTTTTTTTTATTATCACACCGGCCGATTCCCACCAAGGCAGGGTGGCCCGAAAAAGAAAAACTTTCACCATCATTCACTCCATCACTGTCTTGCCAGAAGGGTGCTTTACACTACAGTTTTTAAACTGCAACATTAACACCCCTCCTTCAGAGTGCAGGCACTGTACTTCCCATCTCCAGGACTCAAGTCCGGCCTGCCGGTTTCCCTGAATCCCTTCATAAATGTTACTTTGCTCACACTCCAACAGCACGTCAAGTATTAAAAACCATTTGTCTCCATTCACTCCTATCAAACACGCTCACGCATGCCTGCTGGAAGTCCAAGCCCCTCGCACACAAAACCTCCTTTACCCCCTCCCTCCAACCCTTCCTAGGCCGACCCCTACCCCGCCTTCCTTCCACTACAGACTGATACACTCTTGAAGTCATTCTGTTTCGCTCCATTCTCTCTACATGTCCGAACCACCTCAACAACCCTTCCTCAGCCCTCTGGACAACAGTTTTGGTAATCCCGCACCTCCTCCTAACTTCCAAACTACTAATTCTCTGCATTATATTCACACCACACATTGCCCTCAGACATGACATCTCCACTGCCTCCAGCCTTCTCCTCGCTGCAACATTCATCACCCACGCTTCACACCCATATAAGAGCGTTGGTAAAACTATACTCTCATACATTCCCCTCTTTGCCTCCAAGGACAAAGTTCTTTGTCTCCACAGACTCCTAAGTGCACCACTCACTCTTTTTCCCTCATCAATTCTATGATTCACCTCATCTTTCATAGACCCATCCGCTGACACGTCCACTCCCAAATATCTGAATACGTTCACCTCCTCCATACTCTCTCCCTCCAATCTGATATTCAATCTTTCATCACCTAATCTTTTTGTTATCCTCATAACCTTACTCTTTCCTGTATTCACCTTTAATTTTCTTCTTTTGCACACCCTACCAAATTCATCCACCAATCTCTGCAACTTCTCTTCAGAATCTCCCAAGAGCACAGTGTCATCAGCAAAGAGCAGCTGTGACAACTCCCACTTTGTGTGTGATTCTTTATCTTTTAACTCCACGCCTCTTGCCAAGACCCTCGCATTTACTTCTCTTACAACCCCATCTATAAATATATTAAACAACCACGGTGACATCACACATCCTTGTCTAAGGCCTACTTTTACTGGGAAAAAATTTCCCTCTTTCCTACATACTCTAACTTGAGCCTCACTATCCTCGTAAAAACTCTTCACTGCTTTCAGTAACCTACCTCCTACACCATACACTTGCAACATCTGCCACATTGCCCCCCTATCCACCCTGTCATACGCCTTTTCCAAATCCATAAATGCCACAAAGACCTCTTTAGCCTTATCTAAATACTGTTCACTTATATGTTTCACTGTAAACACCTGGTCCACACACCCCCTACCTTTCCTAAAGCCTCCTTGTTCATCTGCTATCCTATTCTCCGTCTTACTCTTAATTCTTTCAATTATAACTCTACCATACACTTTACCAGGTACACTCAACAGACTTATCCCCCTATAATTTTTGCACTCTCTTTTATCCCCTTTGCCTTTATACAAAGGAACTATGCATGCTCTCTGCCAATCCCTAGGTACCTTACCCTCTTCCATACATTTATTAAATAATTGCACCAACCACTCCAAAACTATATCCCCACCTGCTTTTAACATTTCTATCTTTATCCCATCAATCCCGGCTGCCTTACCCCCTTTCATTTTACCTACTGCCTCACGAACTTCCCCCACACTCACAACTGGCTCTTCCTCACTCCTACAAGATGTTATTCCTCCTTGCCCTATACACGAAATCACAGCTTCCCTATCTTCATCAACATTTAACAATTCCTCAAAATATTCCTTCCATCTTCCCAATACCTCTAACTCTCCATTTAATAACTCTCCTCTCCTATTTTTAACTGACAAATCAATTTGTTCTCTAGGCTTTCTTAACTTGTTAATCTCACTCCAAAACTTTTTCTTATTTTCAACAAAATTTGTTGATAACATCTCACCCACTCTCTCATTTGCTCTCTTTTTACATTGCTTCACCACTCTCTTAACCTCTCTCTTTTTCTCCATATACTCTTCCCTCCTTGCATCACTTCTACTTTGTAAAAACTTCTCATATGCTAACTTTTTCTCCCTTACTACTCTCTTTACATCATCATTCCACCAATCGCTCCTCTTCCCTCCTGCACCCACTTTCCTGTAACCACAAACTTCTGCTGAACACTCTAACACTACATTTTTAAACCTACCCCATACCTCTTCGACCCCATTGCCTATGCTCTCATTAGCCCATCTATCCTCCAATAGCTGTTTATATCTTACCCTAACTGCCTCCTCTTTTAGTTTATAAACCTTCACCTCTCTCTTCCCTGATGCTTCTATTCTCCTTGTATCCCATCTACCTTTTACTCTCAGTGTAGCTACAACTAGAAAGTGATCTGATATATCTGTGGCCCCTCTATAAACATGTACATCCTGAAGTCTACTCAACAGTCTTTTATCTACCAATACATAATCCAACAAACTACTGTCATTTCGCCCTACATCATATCGTGTATACTTATTTATCCTCTTTTTCTTAAAATATGTATTACCTATAACTAAACCCCTTTCTATACAAAGTTCAATCAAAGGGCTCCCATTATCATTTACACCTGGCACCCCAAACTTACCTACCACACCCTCTCTAAAAGTTTCTCCTACTTTAGCATTCAAGTCCCCTACCACAATTACTCTCTCACTTGGTTCAAAGGCTCCTATACATTCACTTAACATCTCCCAAAATCTCTCTCTCTCCTCTGCATTCCTCTCTTCTCCAGGTGCATACACGCTTATTATGACCCACTTCTCGCATCCAACCTTTACTTTAATCCACATAATTCTTGAATTTACACATTCATATTCTCTTTTTACAGTCTCTTTTGTCCCCTTTCCCTTTATATAAAGGGACTATACATGCTCTCCGCCAATCCCTAGGTACCTTCCCCTCTTTCATGCAGACTTGTGTACCATTATTTTTGCCATCAATTTTGTCGTATCAGTCACAGCAAGATTTTCTTGTAAGAATATACTAAAAAGTGAATAAGTGAATATGTTGTGTGTGCCCCGCCACTTGTAAGTGTTGTGTGTGCCCTGCCACTTGTAAGTGTTGTGTGTGCCCTGCCACTTGTAAGTGTTGTGTGTGCCCTGCCACTTGTAAGTGTTGTGTGTGCCCTGCCACTTGTAAGTGCTGTGTGCCCCACCACTTGTAAGTGTTACACTTCCAGTTTTATTTCTTGTTTTATTTTTATTCATATTTTTCTTGTTTCTTTGAACAAATTCACTCAGTGTAATTTTAATTTCTTTTTAACAAACTGTTTTCTCTTTCTCTGAGTAAATTGTTTTGCTTAAATTACAATTAAGAGTTAAAGTGTTCAATCAGTCTTTCTCCATATTTTTTTTTATTCAACCTGCATTTTCCCAGTGTAACTTATTACTGCATTGATTATTTCTGCACCTTATTTTGTTGCACTTGTTCTGCAGTGAATTATTTTCTTTTATTGATATTTTTATGCATTATTATTCTCAGTTCATTATTGTTTGAGTCTCCTGTTTTTCATTTTATTATTTTTCCTAATATTGTTTTTGTATTATATTTTTAATTTTGTTTCTGCACTCTTAGAAAATATTTCAATTTCCCAGTTATCTCTCTTTGCATACAATTTAGTGATTTTATTTTATACTTCTTACATTGATTTACAATTTTATTAGTTAATTTCTTTATTAGCAAGAGTACAGACAGCTCATTTTGCATTTAATTCAGCCTCCAGTAATATTTTTTACTTGTAAATTTCAATGTGTTTCTTTATCTTGGGCAGCAGTCCCTCATACTGAGTTGTCCTTCCTCTTGCAGTTTATCTCAGACATTTTTTTATTACTTCTGCAGAATTAGTTGCATCTCTTATTTCAATTTTAGTATTTTGTGTCATTTTTATTATTCATTATTTTTGCCTTATTTGTTCTGGTGCAACTTCTTTGCCATTATGTCTCACATACCGTCAAGTGATACTTTAGTGAATGGCGACACTCAGACCTCTCAGGCTACTGCTGCTCCTGTCATCAGTCCTCATAGTTCATTATCGACTGACAGACCGACCCAGTCACTTTCGAATGCTCACTTAGTGTACCATGCTGGTCCAAGTAAACATGAATCAGTCCACAGTCCTAATATTCCCTTACTGACTGAAAGACAATGTGTTTGTTCTCACAGCTTGTATCTGAGACTTGTTAAAGTGCTGCGTGTGAAGTTTAGATTAAGTTCCTCTGTGAATTACTTATTAACGTAGCCGAGCGGTCAGGCACTAGTAATACTGTCACTCCTGTCTGGAATCCAGCCACAGTGCACACAGGATAGTGTACAGTTACCTTGGGTTTCAGAGGAACCTCAGACAACCCTGGGTGCTGAGACTACTATCCATGCGATGGCGACTTGTTCAAGTAGTCGTTCCTTCCAGGAGACGCTTTGTGAAGAACGTTACTTGTAATGAGTTATGCCATCTCTTGCTGATGTCACAAGCCGTTGCAGAAAGACGTTTCTGTGGCTAGTGTACTCACTTGAGTGTTGTTGTTGTTCCTTGTGTTCCAGATGGTGATATTATCCTCGTTGACAGTAATCCGTGTAATGTAAAAAGTTGTTTCTCGAGTAACTTTCACGTGTTGTTAACGTTTTTAAGTGTAGTCTCCTTATAGTTGATACATCATGTCACTGTATGTGACTCAGATTGAATACCAGTATTGTCGACCATAGCATGTTTTTAAACACCGCTCACCCTCTAGGCACTGGTGGGTTAGTCTGAGAGAGAGGCAGGGCGGCTGATGGTGCTTCCCATACTTTCCGTTATAATTATACGTACTAACCAGCCTAAGTGAGTGTTTTTACCCCATCCACGTTATCGAACCCACATGACAACAGCACGTCAAGTCCTAAAAACCATTTGTCTCCATTCACTCCTAACACACACTCACGCATGCTTTCTGGAAGCCCAAGCCCCTAGCACACAAAACCTCCTTTACCTCCTACCTTCAACCTTTCCTAAGCCAACCTCTACCCTGCCTTCCCCTCCACTACAGATTTATACACTCAAAGTCATTCTATTTTGTTCCATTCTCTGTACATGTCTGAACCACCTCAACAACCCCTCCTCAGCCCTCTGGATAATAGTTTTGGTAGTCCTGCACCTCCTCATAATTTCCAAACTACAAATTCTCTGCATTATATTCACACGACATCTCCACTGTCTCCAGCCTTCTCTATGCTGCAACATTTACCACCCATGCTTCACACCCATATAAGAGCGTTGGTATAACTACACTCTCATACATTCCCCTCTGTGCTTCCATGGACAAAGTTCTTCATCTCCTTAATTCCCAGCTACTTAAGACACCTAAGGTGCTATTCAAGGTGCTAATCCAGGTACTTAAGTGTTTTATTCTCTGTCTTATTTTAAACTTGAAACCATAACTTTTAACAGATATACTGCAATATAAAGACATTAAGCATACAATTTATCCAGCAGATTTTTGTGTAATTATAAAAGTTCATTATATCAAGGTCCATTATATTAAGTATTACTGTAATCAACTGTGTGGGAAAAATGTTCTTTGAAAATACAATTGTTGGTATCCATACCTGTGATCCCTGGCATGCCATGACTTCTCCCAGCGAGCACTCAACAGCACCAAGAGAGTCCTGATCATCTGGGTTTGTACTCTTGGTGTCCCAGTCATATATAGCAAATTTAAGATGCTGAAAATAAGAAAATGGAAAAAAGTATGAAGTACATTGAAAATGTAATCTTTGTAATGTTCAACTGCTCCAAAAAGAAGTCTAAAACAAAATACAGTGGACCCCCGCCTTACGATATTATTTCATTCCAGAAGTATGTTCAGGTGCCATTACTGAACGAATTTGTTCCCATAAGGAATATTGTGAATTAGATTAGTCCATTTCAGACCCCCAAACATACACATACAAACGCACTTACATAAATACACTTACATAATTGGTCGCATTGGGAGCTGATCGTAAAGCGGGGGTCCACTGTAATGGGTAAACCCTCTCATAACACAACCTCACTTAGTGCAATTTTGATTGAATGGAACTGACTGAATGGAATTTCATAATGCTAAGACACTCTTGATAGTACACTCTGAATCTGATACATAAGTAAAGAACAAAATTTTCATAATGTGCTGACTGAGCTGCCTCACACTTGACAAAAGCAAGTTATTACACAACATATGTCTTACCAATATGTTTTCAAAAATCAATGTAATTCATCAATGATTAATTTAAATCCACCCACACCATCTTCCCACCACCCGCACCATCTTCCCACCACCCGCACCATCTTCCCCACCACCCGCACCATCTTCCCCACCACCCGCACCATCTTCCCCACCACCCACACAGTCTTCCCCACCACCCACAGTCTTCCCCACCACCCACACAGTCTTCTCCATCACCCATGCTGGAAATAAGTCACTTTGATTTTTTTGGATTATCCTAGGTTCTCTACACATGTGCTGCTATGTAAGATAATCTTTATAACTGTATTTGTGTATACCTGAATAAACTTACACTCTTACATGCCATCTTTCTAACTACCCATGCTGTCTTCCCCACCACCCACACCATCTTCCCCACTGTCCACACTGTCTTCCCCACCACCCAAGCTGCCTTCCCCACCACCCAAGCTGCCTTCCCCACCACCCAAGCTGCCTTCCCCACCACCCAAGCTACCTTCCCCACCACCCAAACTACCTTCCCCACCATCCATGCTGTCTTCCCCACCACCCATGCTTTCTTCCCCACCACCCACACTCTGTTCCCTTTTCACTATCTGTATTTAGTATCCTGGGCATTGCCTTTAGTCACAAACTCATCAAAACCACGAAATTCATCTTCACCGACACTTCCATCTGTGTTAGAACTATCACTTGGGAAGAGAAGAGTCCCAATTCACTGGGGAGTCAGGTATGCCTTACCACTAGGCATGGTGAACAAGGCGTAATGAACTGGCACTCCCACAATGTAATTATACGAGACCGACACTGGCTTGCAAGCTGTAATATTACGGGACTGACAGTGAAAGGGTTAAGCAAGTTCAAGCTCTTGAAGAGTGGTGGAATGTGATGCCTGGCACAGGAGTTGGTAATGAACCGCACAGCAGCTTTTTGTTGGATTATTTAAGGTTAAAGGTGATTTGCCATGGTTGAACCCCAAGCACAACTACAGAAATCACCTCATCACCCAAAATTAACCAGACACTCAAAAAAGTCCTAAATAATTTATGACTGCTCAATTATTTGATCATTTACTTCAAACTTAAAACTGTTTCAATTTCATTAGTGTAAATTGTGTTTGATGATTGCTCAACTATTTAATCATCACTCCAAACTTAAAATTGTTTTAAATTGTGCTTAACTGCCTGAAATACTCTGCACCATCCCCCCAATGAAAAGCAGGGGTGTCACTAGCACGTTAAGAGACCATACAATAAGTGTCAGGGGCCCGAGACTGTTCAACTGCCTCCCAGCACACATAAGGGGGATTACCAACAGACCCCTGGCAGTCTTCAAGCTGGCACTGGACAAGCACCTAAAGTCAGTTCCTGATCAGCCGGGCTGTGGCTCGTACGTTGGTTTGCGTGCAGCCAGCAGCAACAGCCTGGTTGATCAGGCTCTGATCCACCAGGAGGCCTGGTCACAGACCGGGCCGCAGGGGCGTTGACCCCCGGAACTCTCTCCAGGTAAACTCCAGGTAATATAAAGGGGCTTTTGGCATGTTCACCCAATTGTTACACTTTGTACAAACATACATCATGCTAAAATAAAAATATTATATTATTATTATATTACGTATATAGTATTATTAGGTAAGGGTAGGCGAGAGCGTGGTGAAGTGCAAGAAGGGCAGTTTGGGGTACATAGTACCATATCTTAGAAAAGATGCATGCTGTTTTGGAGATTTTCTTGGATATATGCAACAAGATAGCAGTCAAGGTGAATTATTATTATTATAATCAAGGGGGAAGCGCTAAACCCGTAGGATTATACAGCGCCTGGGGGGGATGTGGAAGGCATTCAGGCTTAATTCGAGGAACTGGAGCACAGATCCAATTCCCTAAATCATGAGCCCCTCACCAACATCAAGGAACCTTCCCTGAGGGGAGTCAAGGTGAAGACCTAGAAATTTGCCCTCAGTGTGTCTTGTAATGGGGGAACCATTTATCAATATGTTTAGCTGGATATTTGAAGCTCTGTTTACAAAAAGCATGAAGTAGGTTTTGTTTATACTGAGTGATTTTTGTTGGTCATCATCCAAGTAGATATTTTTAGTAGCTCGTCATTTACAGTGTTTAAGTATAACTGGGTTTGGGTTAGAGAAGACAATGTAGTGCCGCCTGCAAATAAAATAGATTTAAGGAGTTTAGATGCATTGGAGAGGTCACTGATGTAAATGAGAGAGAGCAGTGGGCCAAAGATGCTACCCTATTGGACTCCAACAACTACTGGTTGAGTAGTGGAGGTAACATCATTTGTGTATATATACTGGTGTCTATTGCTAAGATGAGATTTTAGGTAATTGAGGGTATGTCCTCTAAACCCGTAATGTTCAAGTTTTAGGTGCAAGAGGTCGTGGTCCACTGTATCAAGTGCTTTCCATAAGTCTATGAAGAGCCCCAGGGAATATTTATTGTTTCGGGTGCAGTACAGCCTCTCCACGCTTAGTGACGTACTTGTTTACTGATGCCTCGGATTTGCGATGGGCTCTCTGACCTGTATTCACAATTAAATGTATCCTGGAGCTGATTTCCTCTATTCTGTTTATTTCAATATACAGTACACTACTGCATAAACATTTAAAAATATATGAGAAATGTTATAAATGGTGCAAAGGTAACATTAAAACAATATCAAAAATGGTTGAAACAAACTCACAACCATTATAGTATATTCTTCACTTAGCGACGCATTCGTTTAATGACGTGGTCTTAGGAGTGAAGAGGCTATATATAGAACTCGCAAAATCGTAATGACACGATTGCTAACAAACCATACCACAGTTTTGAGACTGATTGCGGGTTCTATCCCCACCCATGGTATGGTTTCTATATATAGAAGTTCAAGCATACACATAATAGCATTATTCGTACTTTTTTCAGCCTAAATCCAAACTGGCAGGGGTAAAGTATATTGTGGGATATTAGGTAGGAGTCCTAGGTAGTAGGTTGGTAGACCGCAACCGCCCAGGGAAGTACTACCATCCTGCCAAGCGAGTGTAAAACGAAAGCCTGTAATTGTTTTACATGATGGTAGGATTGCTAGTGTCTTTTGTCTGTCTCAAACATGCAAGATTTCAGGTATGTCTTGCTACTTCTACTTACACTTAGGTCACACTACACATACATGTACAAGCATATATATACACACACCCCTCTTTGGGTTTTCTTCTAGTTCTTGTTCTTGTTTATTTCCTCTTATCTCCATGGGGAAGTGGAACAGAATTCTTCCTCCGTAAGCCATGCATGTTGTAAGAGGCGACTAAAATGCCAGGAGCACGGGGCTAGTAACCCCTTCTCCTGTATATAATACTAAATGTAAACAGAGAAACTTTTGTTTTTCCTTTTGGGCCACCCTGCCTCGGTGGGATACGGCCGGTGTGTTGAATGATGATGATTAGGTAGGAGTAAACTGGCTTGTGTATTATTTTTCCAAGATTTTAGAATGTAGAGACAAGTTTGATATAGGTCTATAGGTATTCAATTCAGCTGGATTGCCCCCTTTGAGGACTGGGATAACCCTTACTGTCTTGAGTATAGATAGGAAGGTCGAAGATTCCACAGATTTGCTAAAGGGAGTTGCAATATTGGGTGACAACATGAGCTGCTTTATATACACGAGTGGTGGTAAGTTATTTAGGTCTCCTGCCTTGTTTTAATGGGCGAGAGAGAGATCAGTAGGGTTTGCTGGAACTAGAATTAAAGTATGTATTCAGGAAGTTTACTAGTGAGGTAGTCTTTTGGCTGAGTGTTTTTGGGATTTTTCTTGCTAGCTTGGTTCCTACAGTATTATTATTATAATCAAGGGGGAAGCGCTAAACCCGGAGGATAGATAAAGAAAACATTAAGTTTATTGGCAGCATCTGTTGGCTGGACGAGGAGTTCCTCTGGTTTAGTTAATCTTTCTGTTTCTAGACAGTTTTCTAGAGCCTAAAATTTAGAGGGGGTTTTCCAGGTCTTTCTCATATCCCCTTTTATGTCATTGAATCTGTTTTCATAATATAGTTGTTTAGATCTCTATTAGATTAGTAAGTACCATTTTTCATATACTGTAGATGTTTATTATCAATGGACCTGAGGATGCTGTTTGTAAGCCAAAAGAATAAGGAATAAAGATTTTATTTCTTTGTAAAGGTTACAATGTGTAATTACAATTTTCGTTTGCTAAGTACAAAGAAAGCCACTATTATGCCAGGGCATTTTGGGCAGACTAATCCTAGTACATAATACAGTGGACCCCAGGTTTACGATATTATTTCATTCCAGAAGTATGTTCAGGTGCCAGTACTGACCGAATTTGTTCCCATAAGGAATATTGTGAAGTAGGTTAGTCCATTTCAGACCCCCAAACATACACGCACAAATGCACTTACATAAATACACTTACATAATTGGTCGCATTGGGAGGTGATCATAAAGCGGGGGTCCACTGTAATTATGTACTTAAATCTAGACAACGTAAGAATTGTTAACTTTTTAATAAATCTTTATTTAATCTTAATACTAATGTGAGGTAATCAAGGTGGAGGTTTATAAGGTTCATAAGGGCTGATTAGTCTTTTTGCTGTGATCTGCTTCATTTTAATTAGACAATGCCATGTTGCAGAATTGTCACACCTGATTCCTGAACAAGTGGAAATGCGTATTACTTGCCAGTTATGCTTATGGCTTATATCTACAAGCACAGAATAGCACTTTGTCTAACTTTTTTGGATTATCCTAGGTAATTTAGACTATGTACAATAACTGTACTTATGTGTATCTGCTAGATAAGAGACAGACTGACAGATAGCAAAAAGGCACAATACCGTGAATGGAACGATACACAAATAACCCGCACACAGGAGAGAGAGGAGCTTGCAACGGCGTTTCTGACTCCACGACTACTACATCTACCATTACCTCTCTTCCTCCTTTCTTACTACCTCACTTGTCCCATCCCTGTCTGTCCTATATATACTCGTCCCTTTCCTTTTTGTAGTGTGAATTCGTAAATAATAATAAAGTTTATTTCTTTGTAAAGGTTACAATGTGTAATTACAATTTTGATTTGCTAAGTACAAAGATAGCCACTATCATACCGAGGCATTTCGGGCAAACTAATCCTAATACATAGTAACTAATTAAACTAGATAAGATAATAGATTATAGATTATAATATTATTATTATTATTATTATTATCACACCGGCCGATTCCCACCAAGGCAGGGTGGCCCGAAAAAGAAAAACTTTCACCATCATTCACTCCATCACTGTCTTGCCAGAAGGGTGCTTTACACTACAGTTTTTAAACTGCAACATTAACACCCCTCCTTCAGAGTGCAGGCACTGTACTTCCCATCTCCAGGACTCAAGTCCGGCCTGCCGGTTTCCCTGAATCCCTTCATAAATGTTACTTTGCTCACACTCCAACAGCACGTCAAGTATTAAAAACCATTTGTCTCCATTCACTCCTATCAAACACGCTCAAGCATGCCTGCTGGAAGTCCAAGCCCCTCGCACACAAAACCTCCTTTACCCCCTCCCTCCAACCCTTCCTAGGCCGACCCCTACCCCGCCTTCCTTCCACTACAGACTGATACACTCTTGAAGTCATTCTGTTTCGCTCCATTCTCTCTACATGTCCGAACCACCTCAACAACCCTTCCTCAGCCCTCTGGACAACAGTTTTGGTAATCCCGCACCTCCTCCTAACTTCCAAACTACGAATTCTCTGCATTATATTCACACCACACATTGCCCTCAGACATGACATCTCCACTGCCTCCAGCCTTCTCCTCGCTGCAACATTCATCACCCACGCTTCACACCCATATAAGAGCGTTGGTAAAACTATACTCTCATACATTCCCCTCTTTGCCTCCAAGGACAAAGTTCTTTGTCTCCACAGACTCCTAAGTGCACCACTCACTCTTTTTCCCTCATCAATTCTATGATTCACCTCATCTTTCATAGACCCATCCGCTGACACGTCCACTCCCAAATATCTGAATACGTTCACCTCCTCCATACTCTCTCCCTCCAATCTGATATTCAATCTTTCATCACCTAATCTTTTTGTTATCCTCATAACCTTACTCTTTCCTGTATTCACCTTTAATTTTCTTCTTTTGCACACCCTACCAAATTCATCCACCAATCTCTGCAACTTCTCTTCAGAATCTCCCAAGAGCACAGTGTCATCAGCAAAGAGCAGCTGTGACAACTCCCACTTTGTGTGTGATTCTTTATCTTTTAACTCCACGCCTCTTGCCAAGACCCTCGCATTTACTTCTCTTACAACCCCATCTATAAATATATTAAACAACCACGGTGACATCACACATCCTTGTCTAAGGCCTACTTTTACTGGGAAAAAATTTCCCTCTTTCCTACATACTCTAACTTGAGCCTCACTATCCTCGTAAAAACTCTTCACTGCTTTCAGTAACCTACCTCCTACACCATACACTTGCAACATCTGCCACATTGCCCCCCTATCCACCCTGTCATACGCCTTTTCCAAATCCATAAATGCCACAAAGACCTCTTTAGCCTTATCTAAATACTGTTCACTTATATGTTTCACTGTAAACACCTGGTCCACACACCCCCTACCTTTCCTAAAGCCTCCTTGTTCATCTGCTATCCTATTCTCCGTCTTACTCTTAATTCTTTCAATTATAACTCTACCATACACTTTACCAGGTACACTCAACAGACTTATCCCCCTATAATTTTTGCACTCTCTTTTATCCCCTTTGCCTTTATACAAAGGAACTATGCATGCTCTCTGCCAATCCCTAGGTACCTTACCCTCTTCCATACATTTATTAAACAATTGCACCAACCACTCCAAAACTATATCCCCACCTGCTTTTAACATTTCTATCTTTATCCCATCAATCCCGGCTGCTTTACCCCCTTTCATTTTACCTACTGCCTCACGAACTTCCCCCACACTCACAACTGGCTCTTCCTCACTCCTACAAGATGTTATTCCTCCTTGCCCTATACACGAAATCACAGCTTCCCTATCTTCATCAACATTTAACAATTCCTCAAAATATTCCTTCCATCTTCCCAATACCTCTAACTCTCCATTTAATAACTCTCCTCTCCTATTTTTAACTGACAAATCCATTTGTTCTCTAGGCTTTCTTAACTTGTTAATCTCACTCCAAAACTTTTTCTTATTTTCAACAAAATTTGTTGATAACATCTCACCCACTCTCTCATTTGCTCTCTTTTTACATTGCTTCACCACTCTCTTAACCTCTCTCTTTTTCTCCATATACTCTTCCCTCCTTGCATCACTTCTACTTTGTAAAAACTTCTCATATGCTAACTTTTTCTCCCTTACTACTCTCTTTACATCATCATTCCACCAATCGCTCCTCTTCCCTCCTGCACCCACTTTCCTGTAACCACAAACTTCTGCTGAACACTCTAACACTACATTTTTAAACCTACCCCATACCTCTTCGACCCCATTATAATATATTATAATATATTATAGATTATAATAGATTATAGGTAGTAGGTTGGTAGACAGCAACTACCCAGGGAGGTACTACCGTCCTGCCAAGCGAGTGTAAAACGAAAGCCTGTAATTGTTTTACATGATGGTAGGATTGCTGGTGTCCTTTGTCTGTCTCATAAATATGCAAGAATACAGGTATGTCTTGCTACTTCTACCTACACTTAGGTCACACTACACATACATGTACAAGCATATATATACACACCCCTCTGGGTTTTCTTCCATTTCCTTTCTAATTCTTGTTCTTGTTTATTTCCTCTTATCTCCATGGGGAAGTGGAACAGAATTCTTCCTCTGTAAGCCATGCGTGTCGTAAGAGGCGACTAAAATGCCGGGAGCAAGGGGCTAGTAACCCCTTCTCCTGTATATATTACTAAATTTAAAAGGAGAAACTTCAGTTTTTTCTTTTGGGCCACCCCGGCTCGGTGGGATACGGCTGGTACGTTGAAAGAAAGAAGTTCTTGGTCTTACTACTTTTCCTTTTATATCCATGGGGAAGTGGAATAAGAATCTTTCCTCCGTAAGCCATGCGTGTTGTAAAAGTCAACTAAAATGCCGGGAACAATGGGCTAGTAACCCCTTTTCCTGTAAAGATTACTAAAAAGAATAAGAAGAAGAAAATTGTCAAAGTGGGAAGTCTGAATGTGCGTGGATGTTGTGCAAATGATAAGAAAGAGATGATTGTGGATGTTATGAATGAGAAGAAACTGGATGTCCTGGCTTTAAGTGAAACAAAGCTGAAGGGGGTGGGAGAGTTTCAATGGAGAGGAATAAATGGGATTAGGTCAGGGGTTTCAAATAGAGTTAGAGCTAAAGAAGGAGTAGCAATAATGTTGAAGGATAAGCTATGGCAGGAAAAGAGGGACTACAAATGTATTAATTCAAGGATTATGTGGAGTAAAATAAAGATTGGATGTGAAAAGTGGGTTATAATAAGCGTGTATGCACCTGGAGAAGAGAGAAGTGTAGAGGAGAGAGAGAGATTCTGGGAAATGTTGAGTGAATGTGTGGGGAGTTTTGAATCAAGTGTGAGAGTAATGGTGGTTGGGGATTTCAATGCTAAAGTGGGTAAAAATGTTATGGAGGGAGTAGTAGGTAAATTTGGGGTGCCAGGGGTAAATGTAAATGGGGAGCCTTTAATTGAGCTATGTGTAGAAAGAAATTTGGTAATAAGTAATACATATTTTATGAAAAAGAGGATAAATAAATATACAAGGTATGATGTAGCACGTAATGAAAGTACTGTAGTTTGTTAGATTATGTATTGGTGGATAAAAGGTTGATGGGTAGGCTCAAGGATGTACATGTTTATAGAGGGGCAACTGATATATCGGATCATTATTTAGTTGTAGCTACAGTCAGAGTAAGAGGTAGATGGGAAAAGAGGAAGGTGGCAACAACAAGTAAGAGGGAGGTGAAAGTGTATAAACTAAGGGAGGAGGAAGTTCGGGCGAGATATAAGCGACTATTGGCAGAAAGGTGGGCTAGTGCAAAGATGAGTAGTGGGGGGGTTGAAGAGGGTTGGAATAGTTTTAAAAATGCAGTATTAGAATGTGGAGCAGAAGTTTGTGGTTATAGGAGGGTGGGGGCAGGAGGAAAGAGGAGTGATTGGTGGAATGATGAAGTAAAGGGTGTGATAAAAGAGAAAAAGGTAGCTTACGAGAGGTTTTTACAAAGCAGAAGTGTTATAAGAAGAGCAGAGTATATGGAGAGTAAAAGAAAGGTGAAGAGAGTGGTGAGAGAGTGCAAAAGGAGAGCAGATGATAGAGTGGGAGAGACACTGTCAAGAAATTTTAATGAAAAGAAAAAAAATTTTGGAGTGAGTTAAACAAGTTAAGAAAGCCTAAGGAAAGTATGGATTTGTCAGTTAAAAACAGAGTAGGGGAGTTAGTAGATGGGGAGAGGGAGGTATTAGGTAGATGGCGAGAATATTTTGAGGAACTTTTAAATGTTGAGGAAGAAAGGGAGGCGGTAATTTCATGCACTGGCCAGGGAGGTATACCATCTTTTAGGAGTGAAGAAGAGCAGAATGTAAGTGTGAAGGAGGTACGGGAGGCATTACATAGAATGAAAGGGGGTAAAGCAGCTGGAACTGATGGGATCATGACAGAAATGTTAAAAGCAGGGGGATATATAGTGTTGGAGTGGTTGGTACTTTTGTTTAATAAATGTATGAAAGAGGGGAAGGTACCTAGGGATTGGCGGAGAGCATGTATAGTCCCTTTATATAAAGGGAAAGGGGACAAAAGAGATTGTAAAAATTATAGAGGAATAAGTTTACTGAGTATACCAGGAAAAGTATACGGCAGGGTTATAATTGAAAGAATTAGAGGTAAGACAGAATGTAGAATTGCGGATGAGCAAGGAGGTTTCAGAGTGGGTAGGGGATGTGTAGATCAAGTGTTTACATTGAAGCATATATGTGAACAGTATTTAGATAAAGGTAGGGAAGTTTTTATTGCATTTATGGATTTAGAAAAGGCATATGATAGAGTGGATAGAGGAGCAATGTGGCAGATGTTGCAAGTATATGGAATAGGTGGTAAGTTACTAAATGCTGTAAAGAGCTTTTATGAGGATAGTGAGGCTCAGGTTAGGGTATGTAGAAGAGAGGGAGAATACTTCCCGGTAAAAGTAGATCTTAGACAGGGACGTGTAATGTCACCATGGTTGTTTAACCCTTTGACTGTCGCGGCCGTATATGTACGTCTTATGAGGTACCGTGTTTGATGTACATATATTCATAAATTCTAGTGGCTTCAAATCAAGCAGGAGAAAGCTGGTAGGCCCACATGTGAGAGAATGGGTCTGTGTGGTCAGTGTGCACCATATAAAAAAAATCCTGGAGCACGCAGTGCATAATGAGAGAAAAAAACTGACCGTTTTTTTTAATTAAAATGCCGACTTTGTGGTCTATTTTTGTATAGTATTTATGGTTGTATTCTCGTTTCCTTGGTCTCATTTGATAGAATGGAAAACATATTATAGAAATAGAGGTGATTTTGATTGATTTTACTATAAAAAGAACATAGAAATGGAGCTCAAAGTAGGGGAAATGTTTGATTTTTGCCAATGTTCAAAAGTAAACAAATGATGCCATTGTCCAATAAATGTCCAACTAGCCATTCTAATATGCCGTCATGAATGGGTTGATGTTATTTATACAATTATTACAGTATTGCAGTAGTCTGCATAATAGTAAGTCTTCTATTTTTTGTTTGAATAAAAATTCAAAATAGAAGGCAAGAGTAATATCAGAGGGGCCTGGAGACATGACTGATGAGCAAAGAAAATGTTATTTTAGAGCCAGGAATGTCTGCATTATTCATTCTAGACCTTATTTTGAAATTGTCATATTTTTTAGTTTTCGTGAAATTGGTCAAATTGCAAATTTCTGACCACATTATTAGGTAGTTGAAATCGGTAAATGGGTAGTTTCTTGTACTCAATCGATAGAAAAAATGGAGTTCTAAAGAAATAGCTATGAGTTTGGGCGACAGGAACAATGGAATTAGCCGAAAATAGGGCTCAAAGTTGGCGAAATCGCCGATTTGTAAACAGCGCCGAGGTAGCTAACTTTGCGAGAGCATAATTCCGTCAGTTTTCCATCAAAATTCGTTTTTTTGGTGTCATTACAATCGGGAAACGATTCTCTATCATTTCATAAGAAAAAAATAATTTTTTTTTTTAAATTTTGCAACACCAGGAGACACCTCAGGATTGGGGGTTGCGACAGTCAAAGGGTTAATATATTTATAGATGGGGTTGTAAAAGAAGTAAATGCTAGGGTGTTCGGGAGAGGGGTGGGATTAAATTATGGGGAATCAAATTCAAAATGGGAATTGACACAGTTACTTTTTGCTGATGATACTGTGCTTATGGGAGATTCTAAAGAAAAATTGCAAAGGTTAGTGGATGAGTTTGAGAATGTGTGTAAAGGTAGAAAGTTGAAAGTGAACATAAAAAAGATTAAGGTGATGAGGGTATCAAATGATTTAGATAAAGAAAAATTGGATATCAAATTGGGGAGGAGGAGTATGGAAGAAGTGAATGTTTTCAGATATACTTGGGAGTTTACGTGTCGGCGGATGGATTTATGAAGGATGAGGTTAATCATAGAATTGATGAGGGAAAAAAGGTGAGTGATGCGTTGAGGTATATGTGGAGTCAAAAAACGTTATCTATGGAGGCAAAGAAGGGAATGTATGAAAGTATAGTAGTACCAACACTCTTATATGGATGTGAAGCTTGGGTGGTAAATGCAGCAGCGAGGAGACGGTTGGAGGCAGAGGAGATGTCCTGTCTAAGGGCAATGTGTGGTGTAAATATTATGCAGAAAATTCGGAGTGTGGAAATTAGGAGAAGGTGTGGAGTTAATAAAAGCATTAGTCAGAGGGCAGAAGAGGGGTTGTTGAGGTGGTTTGGTCATTTAGAGAGAATGGATCAAAGTAGAATGACATGGAAAGCATATAAATCTATAGGGGAAGGGAAGAGGGGTAGGGGTCGTCCTCGAAAGGGTTGGAAAGAGGGGGTAAAGGAGGTTTTGTGGGCGAGGGGCTTGGACTTCCAGCAAGCGTGCACGAGCGTGTTAGATAGGAGTGAATGGAGACGAATGATACTTGGGACCTGACGATCTGTTGGAGTGTGAGCAGGGTAATATTTAGTGAAGGGATTCAGGGAAACCGGTTATTTTCATATAGTCGGACTTGAGTCCTGGAAATGGGAAGTACAATGCCTGCACTTTAAAGGAGGGGTTTGGGATATTGGCAGTTTGGAGGGATATGTTGTGTATCTTTATACGTATATGCTTCTAAGCTGTTGTATTCTGAGCACCTCTGCAAAAGCAGTGATAATGTGTGAGTGTGGTGAAAGTGTTGAATAATGATGAAAGTATTTTCTTTTTGGGGATTTTCTTTCTTTTTTTGGGTCGCCCTGCCTCGGTGGGAGACGACCGACTTGTTAAAAAAAAAAAAAAAAAAAAAAAAAAAAAAAAAGATAATAGTACATCGTAACTATGCTTAAAACTAAACAAGGAATAGTGGTTAGCTGTTTTACAATCTTATTTGAACTTAATACTATCTTATTTAAATTTAGTACAAAATCTAACTTACAAGTAATGGTGCAGGTGCTAATATTTTATGGAATGGCAGAATTAAAAGCCAGGTCACATGATAAGATTAATTAGCAGAAGTTATGGCAGATTTGGCTAATATTGAGAAACAAGATTTTATGGATTGGCAAAATAAAGAGCCTAGACTGGTTAGCAGATGTTTGGTTGATTTGGTTAATATTGTGAGATAAGATGTCCAAGATGGACCGAAACATCGTCATAAACTCCTCTCTCCTATGTGCAGGTTATTTGTGTACTGTGACAGACAAAGTCAATCAGCCAGACAAACACATATTACATGCTCCAGAATAATTTCTCTTTACTTAGGTCATAGATTATAGGACATTCTGGCAGGACGACACTACCAGTCATATCAAAATTGAAAGTGTGTGGCACAAATGTTGCACATGGGTTATAATCAAGGTTTTTGATATTTCCTCAGCCACTTGTGGCCACATCCATCTCAAAGCCACTAAATTAGGATTACCATCACTTTCCTCTTAAAAGGGGAGTGTTAATATGACATGGCATCAGTGAATTCCTGGTATTTGCCATGCTGTTGGCTCCAGCTGGCTCTCAATAGAACTGGTGCTCCCAAAAGGTAATAACTGGTCCCAGATTTTTTCAGTACTGCGCACACTGAATGTTAAGACCCATTCTATACTGACCAGGCATCTCAGGCCAATCATGCCATATTTGGAGACACGAATAATAAAACGTTGATCTACGTTTGGAGTACTAAGAGCGAGAATGTAGATCAACATTTGGACAGTTGTTGGGCTAACCCCTTCGGTGTTGGTCCCATAATACAGTGGAGCCTCTACTTGTGAGTGTCCACTTGCGAGTTTTTCCAAATACGACCAGTCGATGGGTCGATTTTTTGCTTCCATACGCGAGCAAAATTTCCACAAGCGAGCAGACCTCAAGGCAGGTTCCTTGACACTGGTGAGGGGCTCTTGCTCTTGATCTCGGGAATTGTATCTCATTTGTTTGTTGGACTATCTTATTGAAACTTGGGCAATGTATGATGGAAAGATGCTTCTTAACGTACACCAAAAATGAAAGAAATCTAAGCATAAATAATGGAGTTCATTTTTCAGCAATTAGCCACCCCTTAGCGGTAATTTCGAATGGTTTTTATGGTTGTATTCTCGTTTTTTTTGGTCTCATTTAATAGAATGGAAGATGTATTACAGAAAGAGATACAATTTTGATTGCTTTCACAATGAAAAGTGCCTTGAAATTGAGCTCACCTAGGACAAATGGTCAATTGCTTGGCTGTTTCAGAGTAAACAAATGACGTCACTGTCCATTCCAATATGCAGTCGTGAATGGGTTGACATATTTATACAATTATTGCAATAAGGAATAACAGTAAATCTTATATTTTTTGTGTGAATAAAAATTACAAATTATTTATATAATAATAATAATAATAAATGTCCTAGGTAGTAGGTTGGTAGACAGCAACCGCCCAGGGAGGTACTACCGTCCTGCCAAGTGAGTGTAAAACGAAAGCCTGTAATTGTTTTACATGATGGTAGGATTGCTGGTGTCTTTTGTCTGTCTCATAAATATGCAAGATTACAGGTAAGTCTTGCTACTTCTACTTACACTTAGGTCACACTAAACATACATGTACAAGCATATATATACACACCCCTCTGGGTTTTCTTCTATTTTCTTTCTAATTCTTGTTCTTGTTTATTTCCTCTTATCTCCATGGGGAAGTGGAACAGAATTCTTCCTCTGTAAGCCATGCGTGTTGTAAGAGGCGACTAAAATGCCGGGAGCAAGGGGCTAGTAACCCCTTCTCCTGTATATATTACTAAATTTAAAAGGAGAAACTTCAGTTTTTTCTTTTGGGCCACCCCGCCTCGGTGGGATACGGCTGGTACGTTGAAAGAAAGAAGTTCTTGGTCTTACTACTTTTCCTTTTATATCCATGGGGAAGTGGAATAAGAATCTTTCCTCCGTAAGCCATGCGTGTTGTAAAAGTCAACTAAAATGCCGGGAGCAAGGGGCTAGTAACCCCTTCTCCTGTATATATTACTAAATTTAAAAGGAGAAACTTCAGTTTTTTCTTTTGGGCCACCCCACCTCAGTGGGATATGGCTGGTACGTTGAAAGAAGAATAATAAATGTATAATAATATTACGTATAATAATAATAGTATAATATAATAATAATAATAATAATAATAAATGTATAATAACAATACATATATAATAATAATGTACTACATACAGTGGTCCCTCGTTGTTCGTAATTAATCCGTTCCTGGAGCCGTTACTATAAACGAAATTTACGATTTACGAATCAATTTTCCCCATAAGAAATAATGTAAATACAATTAATCCGCTCCTGACACCCAGAAGTATTAAAACAAAAAATTTTTTAATATGAAATATACATGTAGTACATAAACAATACAATGGGAAATGATGAATGAAACATTAACCCTTTCAGGGTCCAAGGCCCAAATCTGGAGTCACGCACCAGTGTAAAAGAATTTTCAAAAAAAAAATTTGTTATTTTTTCTTATGAAATCGTAGAGAATCTTTTTGTGAAGGTAATAAAACAAAAAGTACGAAATTTGATGGAAAATTGACGAAATTATGCTCTCGCGAATTTTGACGTGTCAGCGATATTTACGAATCGGCGATTTTGCTGACTTTGACTCCCATTTTAGGCCAATTACATTATTCCAATCAACCAAATTCTTAGCTATTTCACTAGTATTACTTCTATTCTATCGATTGAGCACAAGAAATCGCCAAGTCAACCGTTTCAACTACAAAATAAAGTGATCGGAAATTGTTAATTTGGCCAATTTAACACAAAGTTCAAAATATTCCAATTTCAAAATAGGGTCCAGAATAAACAATGTAGGCATTCCTGGCACTAAACTAACATTTCCTCTGTTCATTAGTTATGTTTTGAGGCTTTACAAATAAATTCCATTTTGATTTTTTATTCACATAATGAATTTTTATTCACACCAAAAAATAGAAGATTTACTGTTATGCAATACTGTAATAATTGTATAAATATCATCACCATATTTGTGAATGTATATTAGACCCACCAGCTGACGTGTATTAGACGTGTGAGGTCGTTTGTTTACTCTTGAATATCGGCAAAAATTTAACATTTCCGCTACTTTGAGCTCAGTTTCAAGCCATTTCCAGTGCTAAAACCAATCAAAATTATCTCTATTTCTGTAATATGTCTTCCATTCTATCAAATGAGACCAAGAAATCGCAAATACAACTATAAAAAACATACGAAAAAACACTGCAAAGTTGCTGTTTTAATCGAAAAATCATGATTTCAGTTTTTTTCTCTCATTATACACAGCGTGCTGCAGGATCTGTTTTATGTGGTGCACACATACCACATAGATGTATTCTCTCATATCTAGGCCCAAATGTACCACTCACAGTTTATCAGAGTGAGCTGAGCTCATGGCGTAGATCTACGGTTTGGACACTCACCGTAAAGCCGTAGATCTACGGGACGGACCCTGAAAGGGTTAACAGCATAACACTTACCTTTATTGGAGATTCTTCTTAGTGTATGGGAGACTGGAGGAGGAGAGAGAGTGGATTGTTTATAGTTTGGAAGGGAAATCCCCTTCCATCAACACCTCAGGTACCATTTGCTTTTCTGGGGTTGCTTCTCTTCTCTGTTTCTTAATGCCACTAGGACCACCTTGAGAGTCACTGGAGTCCTGTTTCACAAAATAACTGTGGAGAGAGCTCTGTTTCTGGCGTCTCTTTAACACTTCCCTAAAATGGCCCAAGACTTTGTCACTGTACATGTTGCCAACCTGGCTTGCAACAACCTTGTTAGGGTGATGTTTCTCCATAAAGCTTTCCATCTTACCCCACATAGTAAAAAGCTCTTTAATTTCTGAAGAAGGCACCTTCTTCCATCTCTCTTCCTCCTCCTCTGCAGCAAGATTCTGAGCTGCGATGTGTTGCTCTTCCTGCTGAAGCTCTTGCAGCTCCTCAGTGGTGAGCTCTTCATTGTGGTCTTCCACCAATTCTTCCACATCCTCCAAACTCACATCCAACCCCATGGAACTCCCCAGTGCCACAATTGATTTTACAAGACATAGGCTCATTAGGGTCAGGCCCAAATCCTTCAAAATCCCTCTTGTCGACACAATCTGGCCACAATTTTCTCCAGGCAGAGTTCAAAGTCCTGGTAGTCACTCCCTCCCAAGCCATACCTATAAGGGTTATGCAGTGGAGGATGCTGAAGTGTTCTCTCCAAAATTCCCTTAGGGTCAAGTGAGTGTCTGTGGTCACAGTCAAGCACCTATGAAACATTGCTTTTGTGTAGAGTTTTTTAAAGTTTGCAATAACCTGCTGGTCCATGGGTTGGAGGAGAGGAGTGGTATTCGGGGGCAAGAACTTTACTGTGATGAACCCAAACTCCTCGAAAATTAGGTCATCCAAGTTTGGAGGATGAGCAGGTGCATTGTCCATTACTAGCACACACTTGAGATCCAATTTCTTTTCCAGGAGATACTCCTTCACACTAGGCCCAAACACTTCATTGAACCACTCGACGAAAATTTCCCTCGTGACCCATGCCTTACTATTAGATTTCCAAAACACACACAATTTACTCTTCATAACATTGTTTTTCCTGAACACTCTGGGATTTTCAGAATGGTACACTAGTAATGGCTTCACTTTGAAATCCCCACTAGCATTAGCACAGAACATTAGCGTCAGCCTGTCTTTCATAGGCTTGTGTCCTGGCATTGCCTTTTCCTCTTGTGTAATGAAGGTCCTCTTTGGCATTTTCTTCCAAAAGAGGCCTGTTTCGTCACAACTGAACACTTGTTCAGGTTTCAGTCCTTCAGCCTCTATGTACTCCTGGAATTCATGCACATATATTTCAGCCACCTTGTGGTCTGAACTGGCAGCCTCACCATGCCTTACCACACTGTGTATGCCAGTACGGTTCTTAAATCTCTCAAACCAGCCTTTGCTGGCCTAAAATTCACTCACTTCACCACTATTTGCAGGCAATTTCTTTACCAAATCTTCATGCAACTGCCTAGCTTTTTCACAAATAAACGAAGTCATAAGAGTATCTCCTGCTAATTGTTTCTCATTTATCCACACCAATAATAACGTCTCAACCTCTTCCAGTACTGGTGATCTCATTTTTGTCAGCATAGTTACTCCCTTTACAACAGCATCCTTTATTTCATTTTTCTTGGCCACTGTGGAACATAAGGTTGTGTAGGGTTTCTTATACATCCTGGACAGTTCGGCCACACTTGTACCACTTTCATATTGTTCAATGATGGTTTTCTTAAATTCAATCGTATTTCTCACCTTCTTTACCACAGGCTTGGCACTAGGAGCTTTCTTTGGAGCCATGGTAGCTTATTTAGTACTTGCAAGCACTAAAATAAATGGAATATTATGAAATATTTCGCTGGAGCACGTGAGGGGACCTTTGCTCACTGGTAAACAATGCCAGACTGGCTGCCGCCCTGGCTCACACCGTGGGTACGCGTCCCGGATGAACTACGACTCGTGAGTCAACCTATGAAAAGCGAGTCCATGTTTATACGAAAATACCCCTATGATCGGCGAATTTTACGATTGCCGGGAACTACGAAAAGCGGGGGACCACTGTATATACGGCCGTGACAGTCAAAGGGTTAAAACAGGGACTTAGTGGTGTATTTTCATATGGTATTTATGGTTGTACCCTCATTTTCTTCATTTCAATTGACAGAATGGAAGATATATTACAGAAACAGAGGTGATTCTGAATGGTTTACTGACTAAAAGTAGCTTGAAAGCGAGTTCAAATTAGCAGAAATATTCGATTTTTGACGAAGTTCGAGAGTTAACAAATCAGAGTAACACGTCCAATACACATCAACTGGTGGGTCTAATGTGCATTTACAAATGTGCTGATATTATGTATTTATACAATTATGCAGTAGTCTAAATAACAGTAAATCATTATTTTTTTGTGTGAATAAAAATTTGTTTACTCTTGAACATCGTCAAAAATCTAACATTTCTGCTACTTTGAACTCAATTTTAAGGTACTCTTAGTAGCTTGAAATTGAAATCGCATCTTTTCTGTAACATGTCTTCCATTTTATCCAATGAGATCAAGAAAACAAGAATACAACCATAAATACCATACGAAAATACACCACAAAGTCGCTGTTTTAAACCAAAAACATGGTGGCAGTTTTCTTTTTCTCATTATGCACTGCATGCTGAAGGATTTTTTTTATACTGCACACACTGACCACACAGACCCATTCTCTCATATATAGGTCTATCAGCTTTCTCCCACAAGATTTGAAGCCGCTAGAATTTTGGCACTGTATTACGGGACTGACACTGGCTTCAAAGCTATAATTTTATGGGACTGACACTGAAGGGGTTAATAACCAAAGATACATCACTCCTCTCCAACTATTAAGTCTAAACAACCGTACTATTCTAATAGATTCACTGAAAGAAGAGGAGATATAAAAAGGACTTGGAAGACACTCTCAGATCTGGGGCACCCACAAACCGACCAAAGCTAAAGACGCTGTCCAAACTAAACAAAATGAACTACAACTTCTGCCTACTGATACAGCTAACAGAATAAATGACTTCTTCTCAACCACAGGATCAAATCTCACCAGTAAAATTCCAGGTACCAATATCCGAGTGGGTGATTATCTAGATGGAAACTACCCAACATCTTTCCATCCCGAACCAACTGAGCCCACCAAAGTCACCATGATTATTAACTCGCCAAAAAATAAATCAGGAAATATAGCTCATGTCCCACTACTATCATGCAAACAAGCAGCTCATGTCCTCTCACTCACTATGCACCATTACCTTTCTCTAACTGATCACTAGAAACTAACACTTTTCTGACACTAATCAAGATATTGAGGATTACACCAATACACAAAAGTGGAGACCCAACAGATGTAAACAACTGAAGACCAATATCAAACTTGCCTTCACTATCCAAAATCTTGGAGAAACTCATACACAAGACACTACACTCCTTCATAACATCACAAAGCTTTCTTAACCCCTGCCAGTTTGGCTTTAGAAGAAATAAAAGCAGAAATGACACAATCATAAAACTTACAGGTGGCCCGGTGGCCTGGTGGCTAAAGCTCCCGCTTCACACACGGAGGGCCCGGGTTCGATTCCTGGTGGGTGGAAACATTTCGACATGTTTCTTTACACCTGTTGTCCTGTTCACCTAGCAGCAAATAGGTACCTGGGTGTTAGTCGACTGGTGTGGGTCGCATCCTGGGGGACAAGATTAAGGACCCCAATGGAAATAAGTTAGACAGTCCTCGATGACGCACTGACTTTCTTGGGTTATCCTGGGTAGCTAACCCTCTGGGGTTAAAAATCTGAACGAAATCTTATCTTATCTTACTATACACAGCACTCGAGAAAAATGAATATCCACATTCACTCTATATTTACCTTAAGAAAGTTTTTGATATGGCAGAACACAACATCATGCTTCACAAACTGTCCAAAGGAATGTGTCGTTTTACCTCTTGTAAAGTCTTTCACTATGAAATCTGCCATTCATCAGTCCTCAAAAAAAAAAAAAACCCAACTGCCCTGTATACCATTTTTAAATGGGATGCAGGGCAGTTGGACCAGGAGGTACAAATCCCATAGAACAAACCATTGTAGTAGTAGGTAATACAATCCCACTCAAAGTTAATTTTTTTAGTGGCAGGAAACTAAACAAGAAAATGTTAAGTAATAACCAAAATATTCCACCATCTTAGAGCCTTGTTGGACTGGAGGTGCAGTCAACGGCCACCACTCCAGAACCACAACTACTGATGTCAACAACAAAATTCCCCCAATAAACATGAAATACGTCTTCAATTGTACAGTGGCGCCTCAAGTTTCAAACAGCTCCCAACTCGAACAATTATGTAAGTGTATTTTTTTGTAAGTGCTTTCATAAGTGCATTTTTGGCGGTCTGAAAAGAACTAATCTAATTTACTTTATTCCTTATGAGAACAAATTCGTTTGGTAACGGAACTCGAATAGCCTTCTGGAATGAATTAAGTTCATAACTCGAGGTACCATTGTATTTGGTAACATATGAGGCCTTTAAGCCATCCACCAACAAAATATCTTTCATCAGTTTACTTCTAGGAGAGTCAAATGCAATGTCTGCAGCCTTCACAGAGACTCGCATGAAAGACCACTTTGACAACAAAATATGGATAACAGGGTACAATCTTTTTACATGTGACAGAAAGAACAGGCAACTATGAGGGGGGAGGGGTTGGCCTGTATAACAAACAGTCGTTTATTTGTAGAGATATTGAGCACCACAAATGATGTGGCTGAAGTTCTAACAAGGATTGAGAACCAAAACTTAGTCATTGTGGTTGTATATAAGCCACCAGATGAAACCTCCCAACAGTTCAAGGAACAGTTATTGAAAATCGACTCCTATCTGGAAAACCTTCCAGCCCCATCCCCAAACATCTTGCTGCTTGGTGACTTCAATCTAAGACATATAAAATGAAAGAATGTAGCAAATAATGTTATACACACGAGTCTGGAAAATGAAAATAATGAAACACTGCAACAATAAAGGAAATTACACATGGGAAAAAAATATACACAATGAAAAATTAGACTGAGCTCATTTGAGAAGGAAATTACAATTAAAATTTTAATCAAAACACAGGTAAGGGAGTAAATAATCGAAAATAATAAGATACACTGCACAGCACAAATTATTAACCCTTTGAGGGTTTTTGATGTACTAGTACGGCTTACACGCAGGGGTTTTTGACGTACTAGTATGCATAAATTCTAGCACCGTCAAATCTCGCGGGAAAAGGCTGGCAGGCCTAGATGTGAGAGAATGGGTCTGTGTGGTTGGTGTGCACGGTAGAAAAAAAATCTGGGACCCAGTGGTGCATTGTGGAAATGCCATCTTAGTACACAATGTCCACCATGCCTCGCGGTAAGAAGTTCCTCACTCCTCGGCGAATTGTGACACTTTTGTTCCCCAGTGACAGTTCTAACACAGATGGAAGTGCCAGTGAAGATGAGTTTCAAGGTTTTGGTGAGGTTTTGACCGAAACTAATGACCATAATATCGGTAATAGTGAGGAAAACCCAGACGACCCTTGGCCTTCCACCTCTGGTGCTGGGCAGTCTTGTTCACGTTCAGTTGTACCAGAATCAAAGAGGAAACTCCTATTTTCCCAAATCCCAGACTCAGATGTGAGCATTTGTGATGATAGTGATAGTGATTATGAACTACAAGCTCTTGAAAACAGTTCCAGTAGTGATAGTGAAGTGCAATATTCCCCAGTGAAGCATCAGTATATACGACGGTATATGCGCTCTGGTAGTGTGCCATATGCAATACCAAGGGGAAGGAGTACATCTCGGAGCACATCCTGTGGCTGTACAACAGGAACAGACAGTGAAAATGACGATGATAGTGTTGCAATTGGGATGGAAAATGTACATGGTGGTGGTAGTGGTGGTGACGGCCGTGAGGCACCAGCAGTGGGCCATGTTGCCACCCACGCCGCTGCCTCAGCTGATCTACAACAAAGGCCACCATCCCCCACCCACCCACCACACCAGCCTCCACAACCACAACCTCCACAACCACCTGTCATTGTCCAGTACCCACCAGCAGACCGCACCTGGGATTGGCAGGAAGCTGTCAATTTTGTTCCAAATGCCCACCAGTTTGATGACAGCCAAAGTGGAATACGGCCATCTTGTACTCTTGGAAACAATGCCACTAAACTGGAATGTTTCGAGTTATTCTTTGACGAATCCCTGATCGAAAGTATTGTCATGGAAAGCAACACGTACTATGAGTACACCAAGGCAAACAATACTTTCACCAAAAATCACGTCTACACCAGTGGAAGGAGGCAACTGTGGCTGAGATGTATATTTTCTTTGCCACAATAATGCTTATGCCACATGTGTATAAGCACAAAGTGAAATCACACTGCTCAACAGACCGCCTGATTGCAACCCCAGGTTTCAGTGATATAATGCCAGTGAATCGATTTGTGCTAATGTTACGTATGCTTCACTTCTGACAAAACCAGGCCTGACAGAAACGACAGGTTATATAAGATTAGGCATGTGTTTGTGTATCTGAAAGAGAAATTCAATATGTATTTTTATCCCTTCAGGAAGCTTGTAAATGACGAGTCTTTGATTCTGCTCAAAGGAAGACTCTTTCAAGCAGTACATACCAAGCAAGAGGAAACGCTTTGGTATAAAGTTGTTTGTGCTTTGTGATTGTTACAGTGGTCTGGTATAGGATATTAATGTGTACACTGGAAGTTATACATTGCAAAACACCAGGAAGTTATTGGGCATCTCTGGTGATGTGGTTAGAACAATTCAAATTCAAAGTTTATTCTCTATAAGGATTACAATGCTGAGTTTACAGAATTTGGTTATTGTGTGGTTTACATGTAGTAAAATAATAATTATAGTGTACCACTAGAACACCTAGCATGGCTAGGCATTTTGGGCAGACTTATATTAAATCTTGGTAAGGGGCATATATTATATACTGATAACTGGTACACAAGCCCCTCATTCGGTGACTTTTTGCTATTCTTATTGTTCTTATGTTGGATAAATACACTAGTGAGGGGGGTTGGATTTGAGTCGGACTTGCACCTGAGTTTATTGCTTGGGTAGCATTTGTTCTGTTAGTGGGTTGGATTTGTGAAGGACTGGCCTAGTATGGGCCAGCAGGCCTGTTCCAGTGTTCCTACTTTCTTAAGTTCTTATTTAACATCACACTTACCAGTAGGGTGATCGAGGCTAGGACCTTGGGTAGCTTTAAGAAGAGATTGGACAAATATATGAGTTGGAGGAGCCGAGTTTGATTTGTGTCATTGGGTATGGGAGTAATTTCTTGGGTAGAGGTCATTTTGATAAGGACCTGCCTTGTATGGGCCAGTAGACCTGCAGTGTTCTTCCATTGTTATGTTCTTAGTGGGAAGGATTGTAAAGGACCTGCCTAGTATGGGCCAGCAGGCCTACTGCAGTGTTCCTCCTTTCTTATGTTCTTATGTAACATGACAGATGTGTGTGGCACAGTGCGTGTAAATCGGAAACATATGCCCAGGTTTGACGCTGGCACTCTTAGTGGTGAGGTGCAGGCGTTTGCTGCCAATGACATCATGGCATTTCGGTGGCATGACAAACGAGATGTCACATTGTTGTCATCAGTTCACCCTAATGAAATGGCAGACACTGGCAGGCAACATAGAGAGAGCAATGAACCCATTCTAAAACCTGCAGCTGTGATTGATTACACCTTCAATATGTGTTCAGTGGACAAATGTGACATCCAGAATGGGTTTGCTGATTGTGTTCACAAGAGTTATAAGTGGTACATAAAACTCTCTTTCCATCTTCTGGACATTTCCATGCTCAATGCTTATAATATGTATAAGATGAGGACCAGAAACAAACCACAGTATGGCGAATTATGTTTGTCTGTCATCAGACAAATACTATTCAAGTACCAAGGAAGAACACCTGCAATAGACCGCCCACCAAATTATCAACAACTACCTTCTCGTCTGAAGCATGGTGATCACTTCCTGGTAAAACTGCCTGCTACTGCTTTCAAGAAAAAGGCTCAGAAGAGGTGTTACGTCTGTTCACATACAAAAAAACGCCCACAACAACACAGACACTCGTTTTATGTGTGAGGAATGTAAAACACCACTGTGCATGACACCATGTTTCAAAGAGTTCCACAGGCTGCAGAACTTCTAGAAACATTCCCTGTGACTGTATGTGTGTATATAAAATATAGAAAAATAGTAATAAGCAACATTTCATATCGTTTGTTTGTGTAAATATTTTCTATAAACAGAACAATGACAACAGTGTTTACGCCCTTATTGTGTAGTATTGAAAAAGAAAAAACTTACAAAATACTGATCATATTGGTCTCACAGACCATAAAAGTTACTTGGAAAAAGAAAAATTAAAAAATAATAGACATTAGTACATAAGAAAGTAAATAAAAGAATACCGGGAGATGGCAGTCGGCGATGTTGCCACATTGTCCCCCTTTTTCATCAACTTCACGCCTCCGTATCTCGGTAAGTATTGATGGTAAAAAATTTTTGTTTAGCCTATAATATTTAAAAAAAAAAAACTTTTTTCATAAGAAATTTTTTTTTTTTTTTTTGAAATTTGGCTGACCCTGAGAACAAGTCTCTGAGAGGACCTGTCGACCCTCAAAGGGTTAAATAAAGAAAAGAAATGCAAGGTTACTGGGAATGAACACAGAAAACAATAATACAACATTGAACGTATTGTCAGAAAAGTCACACTGAACACAAGAGTGAAACGAGGAATAATAGTTTCTAAACAGTTCATTAGCCTATATACTTACTATCGATCTTTTGAGCCAGGACATCACCTATGCCAATAGAACTAGCGTCAGGTGTCAGATAGAAAGGCTTTGAAAAATCATTGACCAACATGCTGCAACACAAACTTTCTTCTGAATTGAGAGTAAAGACAGCTCACTTTTGATATTAATTCAAGTTACAGTAATATATCTTTTTTCTTTTAATTTTTCTAGGTATTTACTTCATTTAATCAGGCAATTTCAATGAGTTTTATTTTCTTATGCAGTGTCTTATAATTTTATATATGAAGAGTTTAACATTGTCTATTTTCCTTTATGTGAATTCTTATGCTATATATTTTAATTCTTGGGAGGGAGGGACTGATGGGGAGGGAGGTGTGGAGGGAGGTGTGGAGGGAGGTGTGGAGGGAGGTGTGGGGGAAGAGATGGACTGCTGGGGAGGAAGGAAGGGACTGATGGGGAGGGAGGGATTTGTGAAGGGAGGGAGAGATGGAGGGAAGGACAGAGGAAGGGAGAGAGGGAGGGAGACAGGGGGAAGGAAAGGGGAAAGGGAGGAAGGGGGGGGGAGAGGAGAGAGAGTGGAACTGATGAGGGAGTGGAGGATAGTATCCATATATGAATATTGCAACAGATGCAGCTGAGCCTCTCTTGTCTTTGTTTATTTGTTACAGAACATGTGTTTAACTACACACTGTATATACAGTAGGCACTGTACTGACAACACTGTATATACAGTAGGCACTGTACTGACAACACTGTATATACAGTAGGCACTGTACTGATAACACTGTATATACAGTAGGCACTGTACTGACAACACTGTATATACAGTAGGTACTGAACTAACAACACTGTATATACAGTAGGTACTGAACTAACATTATAGCTTCTCATTTTAACTCTTATTATACAAACTAAGGGAAGCAGATAATATAAAATTCTTCTGGGAGTCTCTCTCAGTTTGAATTTAAAAAATTTCCGGTACAGTCACATTCTAGCCCTGATAACACACAGGACATGAAAACACTCGTGTGTTGATTGCTATACACGATATCGTCAAATTAAGCACTAAACCTGCAAGGGTCACACAGAACTGGGCGAGGTTGCTATGCACAAAATAGGTAATAGGTAGGTAGTTTCATCTGGTAATTACGCCTACAACTCATGATGATAAACAATATATATATATATAGAAACATCATCACCAATTTCTTTTTAGGATATGAAAACTTAAAATATTTTGACTTCTGATGCAAATTTTTTTTTACTTATTCCCATCAATGAGGCCGAAAAATATGCTGCATTTTTATACCTGGGGTTGTGCAATAACTATTATCTGAATGAAGGCATGACTCCCCCTGTGATTGCAATTTGCAACCAAATTAAGAAAAAAAATTTAATTTATGTCATTTCCTCTGGGTACATCCTGCCTTGTTAGGAAACAGAAAACCTGCACTCTTGCATTGCACACTTATGTAACCCTAACAATGAATAAATACACTTAATTCATTATCATACAGTCTGTATTAGAACTAAAAAAAACTTACCTGTCGTTCCTCAAATCGATAATCCACCTCAATCTCACGAACCCACTGAGGGTTGAGAGAGTCCTTAATCATCTCCGTGCGACCAACCTCATGAAAAGTATCAAATCCAGTTTCCTTCATATAGAGAATACATAATGGATCACTCTTGCTCATGGTATCACGGTTCTTTAAGTTCCTGGGAGAAAAGCTTGTTTTCAGGCCATATTTAAACTTTTATTTTAAACTTTTTTTTTTACCTTAACAAAATATTTAAGTATCTTTAACATAATATTTTTAATATTTGCATATCTAATGAATTTAAATAATTAACTTTCACAAATACAGTAAATACTCCAATAAAGCAACACTACAGAGTAATTTTGACTGGACTAAAAAGGTAAATTCTTTTTTTTTTCCACAGAACACGAAAAAGCCTTAAAAGTATGTCCCTGAACCCTTAAACGGTCCAAACGTATATATACGTTTTTTCAACATCTGAAAGTATGTAAAAAAAATGTAGATCTTTTTCGTTTTACATTTGAAAACGTGTAAAAAAAACTTTTATCTACTTTTTTTTTGTTATATTTGAAAATATGTAAAAAAAAGTAGATCTACTTTTGTAGCAATACGAATTTGAACGTCGATCTGTTTGGTCTGTTTAAGGGTTAAGTATGGAAGCCTTAAGTTATGCATAAAATATGTATGCTATACAATGAAATTTTTCTTCAACCTAGATTGAACCAAATGGTTGTGTTTGGAGAGGTACAGTTTGGCGACCTCCCAAGCTCTCTACAGTTGCTTTTTGATAGAAAGTTGCATTCCTCACTAGCTCTTTGTTTATCAAATGATTTTGGATGGGGTAATAAAACCCCATCTCAGCTCTGGATACTAACCATGGCAACCAAGAGGAATACCGATGATGCTCCAGAAGGTGCTAAGAAGAATAAGCATCAATTTCTGATAGTATTGAAAAAATGTTAATTTTGTTTATACTTCGAGGTAGTGCATATGTGACACGGACAGCCTGCACTTGTGGTCTGAGAGTAATGAGTATTCCAGATTATGACATTGAGAAAATGTCAAAGTACAGAGCAAAACAGACCAGAGATGCATTACAGAATACTTGAGCCCTTCAGTACAACCATCAACTACTGACAACTCAGCATCAACACAAGAATCACAACCAACCACCTCAGCCCTGTAAGACCACATCAACTTTCTCCACACTTCCATGTCAAGGAACAGCAGCAGCAACTAAAATGTAGGGTAAAATCATTTTTTTTTTCTTCAACAAGTCGGCCATCTCCCACCGAGGCAGGGGGACCCAAAAAGAAAAAATCCCCAAAAAGAAAATACTTTCATCGTCATTCAACACTTTCACCTCACTCACACATAATCACTGTTTTTGCAGAGGTGCTCAGAACACAACAGTTTAGAAGCATATACGTATTAAGATACACAACATATCCCTCCAAACTGCTAATATCCCAAACCCCTCCTTTAGAGTGCAGGCATTGTACTTCCCATTTCCAGGACTCAAGTCTGGCTATATAAAAATAACCGGTTTCCCTGAATCCCTTCACTAAATATTACCCTGCTCACACTCCAACAGATCGTCAGGTCCCATTGTTAATGAGGAGCTAATCAAAATATCGACTTGGATGACAGCCAATAAACTTACGCTTAACGTTGACAAAACCTACTACATTATGTTTGGTAGCAGAGCAGGAGATGCGCAAATTAACATTAAGATCGACAACACTCTAATTACCAGGCATAATGAGGGCAAATTCCTAGGCCTATACCTCGACAACAACCTGAACTTCAGCACCCATATCCAACACATAACCAAAAAAGTATCCAAAACGGTTGGGATCCTCTCCAAGATACGATACTACGTGCCGCAAACTGCCCTTCTCACACTATACCATTCACTTATATATCCATACCTCACCTATGCTATCTGTGCTTGGGGTTCAACTGCAGCAACACACCTAAAGCCAATAATAACCCAACAAAAAGCCGCAGTAAGAATAATCACTAAATCCCATCCCTGGCAACACACCCCCCCACTCTTCATAGATCTAAACTTACTCCCTGTTCAGTACATCCACACTTACTACTGTGCAATCTACATCCACAGGACCTTAAATTCCAATATTAACCTTGACCTAAAACGCTTTCTTGATAGTTGTGACAGAACCCACAGGCACAACACCAGACACAAACATCTCTATGACATTCCCCGTGTCCGACTAAACCTTTACAAAAATTCAATGTATGTCAATGGCCCTAAAATCTGGAACACCCTACCTGAAAATTCCAAAACTGCAGACACATTCATCACCTTCAAAACTACCATCAGAAAACATCTTATCTCCCTGATACACCCTGTCAACTAATAATACGAATACCACCTGGTGGTTCACACTTACACTCACTCACCCATTTGACCATAAACAGAAATATCAATCTCAATCTCAAAATAATGAATCTTAACTAGTCAAAAGTTGGCCTGTGATACTCCAATACTGAAACTATGTTTTTATTTTATTTTATTATCACACCGGCCGATTCCCACCAAGGCAGGGTGGCCCGAAAAAGAAAAACTTTCACCATCATTCACTCCATCACTGTCTTGCCAGAAGGGTGCTTTACACTACAGTTTTTAAACTGCAACATTAACACCCCTCCTTCAGAGTGCAGGCACTGTACTTCCCATCTCCAGGACTCAAGTCCGGCCTGCCGGTTTCCCTGAATCCCTTCATAAATGTTACTTTGCTCACACTCCAACAGCACGTCAAGTATTAAAAACCATTTGTCTCCATTCACTCCTATCAAACACGCTCACGCATGCCTGCTGGAAGTCCAAGCCCCTCGCACACAAAACCTCCTTTACCCCCTCCCTCCAACCCTTCCTAGGCCGACCCCTACCCCGCCTTCCTTCCACTACAGACTGATACACTCTTGAAGTCATTCTGTTTCGCTCCATTCTCTCTACATGTCCGAACCACCTCAACAACCCTTCCTCAGCCCTCTGGACAACAGTTTTGGTAATCCCGCACCTCCTCCTAACTTCCAAACTACGAATTCTCTGCATTATATTCACACCACACATTGCCCTCAGACATGACATCTCCACTGCCTCCAGCCTTCTCCTCGCTGCAACATTCATCACCCACGCTTCACACCCATATAAGAGCGTTGGTAAAACTATACTCTCATACATTCCCCTCTTTGCCTCCAAGGACAAAGTTCTTTGTCTCCACAGACTCCTAAGTGCACCACTCACTCTTTTTCCCTCATCAATTCTATGATTCACCTCATCTTTCATAGACCCATCCGCTGACACGTCCACTCCCAAATATCTGAATACGTTCACCTCCTCCATACTCTCTCCCTCCAATCTGATATTCAATCTTTCATCACCTAATCTTTTTGTTATCCTCATAACCTTACTCTTTCCTGTATTCACCTTTAATTTTCTTCTTTTGCACACCCTACCAAATTCATCCACCAATCTCTGCAACTTCTCTTCAGAATCTCCCAAGAGCACAGTGTCATCAGCAAAGAGCAGCTGTGACAACTCCCACTTTGTGTGTGATTCTTTATCTTTTAACTCCACGCCTCTTGCCAAGACCCTCGCATTTACTTCTCTTACAACCCCATCTATAAATATATTAAACAACCACGGTGACATCACACATCCTTGTCTAAGGCCTACTTTTACTGGGAAAAAATTTCCCTCTTTCCTACATACTCTAACTTGAGCCTCACTATCCTCGTAAAAACTCTTCACTGCTTTCAGTAACCTACCTCCTACACCATACACTTGCAACATCTGCCACATTGCCCCCCTATCCACCCTGTCATACGCCTTTTCCAAATCCATAAATGCCACAAAGACCTCTTTAGCCTTATCTAAATACTGTTCACTTATATGTTTCACTGTAAACACCTGGTCCACACACCCCCTACCTTTCCTAAAGCCTCCTTGTTCATCTGCTATCCTATTCTCCGTCTTACTCTTAATTCTTTCAATTATAACTCTACCATACACTTTACCAGGTACACTCAACAGACTTATCCCCCTATAATTTTTGCACTCTCTTTTATCCCCTTTGCCTTTATACAAAGGAACTATGCATGCTCTCTGCCAATCCCTAGGTACCTTACCCTCTTCCATACATTTATTAAATAATTGCACCAACCACTCCAAAACTACATCCCCACCTGCTTTTAACATTTCTATCTTTATCCCATCAATCCCGGCTGCCTTACCCCCTTTCATTTTACCTACTGCCTCACGAACTTCCCCCACACTCACAACTGGCTCTTCCTCACTCCTACAAGATGTTATTCCTCCTTGCCCTATACACGAAATCACAGCTTCCCTATCTTCATCAACATTTAACAATTCCTCAAAATATTCCTTCCATCTTCCCAATACCTCTAACTCTCCATTTAATAACTCTCCTCTCCTATTTTTAACAGACAAATCCATTTGTTCTCTAGGCTTTCTTAACTTGTTAATCTCACTCCAAAACTTTTTCTTATTTTCAACAAAATTTGTTGATAACATCTCACCCACTCTCTCATTTGCTCTCTTTTTACATTGCTTCACCACTCTCTTAACTTCTCTCTTTTTCTCCATATACTCTTCCCTCCTTGCATCACTTCTACTTTGTAAAAATTTCTCATATGCTAACTTTTTCTCCCTTACTACTCTCTTTACATCATCATTCCACCAATCGCTCCTCTTCCCTCCTGCACCCACTTTCCTGTAACCACAAACTTCTGCTGAACACTCTAACACTACATTTTTAAACCTACCCCATACCTCTTCGACCCCATTGCCTATGCTCTCATTAGCCCATCTATCCTCCAATAGCTGTTTATATCTTACCCTAACTGCCTCCTCTTTTAGTTTATAAACCTTTACCTCTCTCTTCCCTGATGCTTCTATTCTCCTTGTATCCCATCTACCTTTTACTCTCAGTGTAGCTACAACTAGAAAGTGATCTGATATATCTGTGGCCCCTCTATAAACATGTACATCCTGAAGTCTACTCAACAGTCTTTTATCTACCAATACATAATCCAACAAACTACTGTCATTTCGCCCTACATCATATCGTGTATACTTATTTATCCTCTTTTTCTTAAAATATGTATTACCTATAACTAAACCCCTTTCTATACAAAGTTCAATCAAAGGGCTCCCATTATCATTTACACCTGGCACCCCAAACTTACCTACCACACCCTCTCTAAAAGTTTCTCCTACTTTAGCATTCAAGTCCCCTACCACAATTACTCTCTCACTTGGTTCAAAGGCTCCTATACATTCACTTAACATCTCCCAAAATCTCTCTCTCTCCTCTGCATTCCTCTCTTCTCCAGGTGCATACACGCTTATTATGACCCACTTCTCGCATCCAACCTTTACTTTAATCCACATAATTCTTGAATTTACACATTCATATTCTCTTTTCTCCTTCCATAACTGATCATTTAACATTACTGCTACCCCTTCCTTTGCTCTAACTCTCTCAGATACTCCAGATTTAATCCCATTTATTTCCCCCCACTGAAACTCTCCTACCCCCTTCAGCTTTGTTTCGCTTAGGGCCAGGACATCCAACTTCTTTTCATTCATAACATCAGCAATCATCTGTTTCTTGTCATCCGCACTACATCCACGCACATTTAAGCAACCCAGTTTTATAAAGTTTTTCTTCTTCTCTTTTTTAGTAATTGTATACAGGAGAAGGGGTTACTAGCCCATTGCTCCCGGCATTTTAGTCGCCTCATACGACACGCATGGCTTACGGAGGAAAGATTCTTTTCCACTTCCCCATGGACAATAGAAGAAATAAAAAAGAACAAGAGCTATTTAGAAAAAGGAGAAAAACCTAGATGTATGTATATATATATATGCATGTGCGTGTCTATGAAGTGTGACCAAAGTGTAAGTAGGAGTAGCAAGATATCCCTGTTATCTTAGCGTGTTTATGAGACAGACAAAAGGAAACTAGCAGCAATCCTACCATCATGCTAGAAACAGTTACTTGTACATGTATGTGTTTTAAGTGTTCACAGTCTTGCATCATGAGACAGAAAAAAGGACACCAGCAATCCTACCATCATGTAAAACAATTACAGGTTTTTGTTTCACAGTCATCTGGCAGGACGGTAGTACTTCCCTGGGTGGTTGCTGTCTACCAACCTACTACCTATGTATAGTGCCAAAACAAAAGCATTCACATTGCTAAACTCACAACTAGTATTTAGTCACTTAGCCATAATACTAACTTATCTCATAATTCTTTAACATTTTAAACCTAAGATTTAATATAAGTCTGCCCAAAATGCCTAGCCATGCTAGGCGTTCTAGTGGTACACTCTGTAATTATTATTTTACTACATGTAAACCACACAATAACCAAATTCTGTAAACTCAGCATTGTAATACTTATAGAGAATAAAGTTTGAATTTGAATTTGAATTTGTCACCATTCACTCCTATCGAACACACTCATGCACTCCTGCTGGAAGTCCAAGTCCCTCGCCCACAAAACCTCCTTTACCCCTTCCTTCCAACCTTTTCGAGGACGACCCCTACCCCGCCTTCCTTCTCCTACAGATTTAAATAAATACTATTCTAGTAAAATATTTAAAAAAAAAAAAGTTGTTTGGCTAACTATGAGGTCTCTGCAATTTAACATATTTTTTCCATATGGTCTTCACTTCACATACTGCCACAAATTACCATAAGGTGCCAATTTTCAGGAATGTATCCATTGCATTATGAGAGGGTTTACTGTACACAAAAAATCACAATCATGTAGCCGATGTGTTAATTTATTACAACGCTAATACAGTAGAACCCCAGTTTCCACTGATTTGGTATCTGCGGTTTCAGTTATCCACAGTTTACCGTGGCCCAAACATACCTCTTAATTTTGCATAATACTGGCCCCAAAATGCAAAAATAGAAAAGCTTGCAGTTCTTCAAAGCCTAAGAAAAGCTGTGAAGTGCTTCCCATAAGTGAAAAGTGATAATTCTCCATTTATTGTGCATGATTTATTGATGAAACTTATAATAGGTATGTATAGGATTTGTATATACAGGGTTTGCTACTATCCACAGTTTTTTTTATCCATGGCAGGTCCTTGGAATATAGCACCCATGGATATGGGGTCTTATTGTATAAGAAAAAAAAGCATATTAGGTAAAACTACTAATTGAATTACATTACAGTGCACTTGTATCTATACAAGTCATCAATTTACCAATGCCCCAAGTTGCACAAATTTGCACTTTCAAACAGGACAGGACCCACACAAACTGAAGAACAAACATGTAGAAAACATAACTATCCCTGGTACTATTGTTTTCCGTGCAAACTACTTATCTTTATTGTAGACGTTTCGCCATCCAGTGGCTTTATCAATACAAATTCCAGGACATGACCTGAAGACAGGAGAACTATGCACAGAAGATGAGGTAATCAGTCCCTCAACCTAGCAATAGGTGCGAAGAGCACCGTAGTCGTGGAGATTCTGAAAGAATCTCCACGACGAGTTATGTCCTGGAATTTGTATTGATAAAACCACTGGATGGCGAAACGTCTACAATAAAAATACCCAGATGTTGCACATGTGTCTCAATTTCATCTTGTCGGTATTGTATACCATTCTTGTACTACTTATTTTTAAGTTAGAAAACTAAGAAAAAAAATTGTAAATTGAGAGCTTGTATACAGGTGTCAAATACGCACACACATAAGCTTTCATCAGGTTACCTGCCTGAGTTTCAAGAAGTGTCAAAGCAACTTTGTAAGGAAGACAGTGCACCTTGGCACACTGCCAAAGACATTAAGAATTGGCTAAATGAGTGTGATTTACCATACGTACTTTAATGACTGGCCCGGAAACTCAAGGGATTTCAATAAAATAATGAATATCTGGAGCCTTTTAACTCTTCAATTATTGATCCACCAAAATAAAGTAATGATGGTGTTACAATTTAAAAAAAAAAAAAAAAACTGCCATTTTTTTCTTCTGAAAATTTTAGAAAAGCTTTTTCTAAAAGTGAGGACACCAAAAATGCAAAATTTCATAGAAAGCTTACATAATTATGCAAATAAAAATTTGGCAATCTGGTATGCAAACAAATTTGGCAATCTGGATGCACTTTAACCATCAGCAATTTTGCCCATTTTGAGTCCTATTTTAAGCCATATCTATTGTTTAATTTAACCAAATATCTAGCTATTTGCTAGCATGCCTTCAATTCTATTGACTGAGCATAAGAAACTGCCCATTAAACTTACAGAACTAGCTTATGAAGTGCACAGAAGTCAATAATTTAGCCAATTTTACAAAAAAGTTTACAGAATTCAATTTAAAAGCAGTCCAAAATAATGTAGGTATTCAAGCCATTAAAGTAGCCTATTCTCCGTTCATTAATCACATCCCCAGGCCTCTCCTATATTACACTTGTCCTCCATTTTGAATCCATCATCCCACAAAAAAATAGTTTATACACTTTTTTGCAGATTAACAAGAATGATTGGCCATGGTTTAGGTCTTTTCCAATAATGGAAGCACACCTAGTATAAAGAACCCATGAAACAGACCAGGGAGTGGGGGGGAGGATATCGCCAAAAATCAAAAATTTCTGGGCCTTAAACTGACTAGTATGTTTTCCCTTCTATCATTTGATACCAATAAACAGCCAATAAAACCATAAAAACCACCCTAGAAAACACCCTAATGTCTCTGTTTTAACCCATAAACGGTCCAAACGTATATATACGTTCTCTACCGTAGTGCCCCAAATATTTTGAGAAAAAAAAAAAAATTGTTTTTTAATAGGAAAAAAGAGCATATGGTACCCAGGCATCCCCAATTATTTTAATATGGCACATAGTGAGTGCGCACACCCATTCTCTTATGCCTAGGTGACTCAGGCTTATCGTGGCAATGTTGAATGTATGACAAATAAAACGTACATATACGTTTGGGGCACTAGCAGTAAAAACGTATATATACGTTTGGACTGTTTACGGGTTAAACTAAACACAGGGTCAGAGGTTTGCTTTTCCAATCATGCACTGCATGGGCAGGATTTTTTTGATACTGTGCACACCCACCACACAAACCCATTCTCCAATGTCTAGGCCAAAATTTACTGCTCACTGAATATTTGAGAGTACTGTGCTTAATTAAAATGTAGATTTATTTAAGAGATACTGGCATCAATAACATAGGTTTACTTGAGAGACAGTGAAAGGGTTAAATATAAGCTTCATGGCATGGACGTGTCCTGTAACCCCAAAATCTTGAGTGCCAGTAAGCATGTGTGGGATGGTACTGTCTCTTCTGTCCTCCATACATTAGCCTCTTCAGTACCTAGGAGACTTATAAAAATGAAATGAAAAAGTTTATTTCCTTGCAAAGCTTACAATGTGTGGTTTACATATTACAAAATATTAATTACAAAGAAAACCACTAGCATGCCTAGGCATTTCAGGCAGACTCAGGAGTGCCTCAAGAGGAAGGGTAATCCTGCACAATACTAATACTAGTTTAGGTGAGGAGTCTATACATATTTCAGCAATGGTGACAGGTCTCGTATGTTTGTGTGTGCATATTTATGATGCCTACTGTACATGTCACAATGTACAAATAAAACATACTTGGCTTCAATCTTGAGTGCCACCTTTGACATCGGCACCATCTGAGGTGGGCCAGGTGGCATTCCCACTGGTGATGCACCTCCAGCCTGCATCTTTCGCCTGCAAAATAAACAGTATATTAATTACTTCTGCCTGCAAAATGATCATCATTTTATTTCTAATATCAATCTTTACCTTTTCCCATCATACAGAGGTACCTAGACTTGCAAGTTTAATTCATTCCATGACCGAGCTCATAACTCAATTTGCTCGTGTATCAAATCAATTTTCCTCACTGAAATTAATTGAAATGCCATTAATCTGTTCCAGCCCCCAAAAAACCACCCCAATTTTTTTGTTACAGGTTTTTAAATAAGAAAAGTGCATTTATAAATAAGAAATGATTTTTGCCTTTTTTGCCAGGTCCCAGAAATGCTTTAGAAATGCGGGAGTATATATGAAACTCCTTGAAGCACGGTGTAAGATGAGTGTTGCTCCACTGCTGACAGTGCAGCAGTGGAGTGACATTTGATGATCATGCACTGCCTTGGCTTTATTTTTCACTGTTACACATAAACATGTCTGTCTATCTGCTTGTTTCTGTCTATCTGTTTCTGTCTGTCTATCTGTTTATCTAGATACATGTTTATGTAAGACAGGTATACAATGCCGACAAGATGAAAGTTGACACACTTGTGCAACATCTGGTTATCTTTATTGTAGACTTTTCGCCATCCAGTGGCTTTATCAATACAGATCCTTGGACATAACAAGAAAACAGAAGAACTATATACAAAAGATGAGGTAATCAGTCCCTCAGCTTTGGAGGTGGTGTTTAGAGCACCGTGGTTGTAGAGGTGAAGGCTGAGGGACTGATTACCTCATCTTTTGTATATAGTTCTTCTGTTTTCTTATGTCCAAGAATCTGTATTGATAAAGCCACTGGATGGCGAAACGTCTACAATAAAGATAACCAGATTTTGCACAAGTGTTAACTTTCATATATGTTTATGTCTGTCCCTGCTTATCTGTCCTTCTGTCTGCCTGTGTTTCCATCTTCAGATCTGTCTCTGTTTCAGAAAGAGAGCTGCTCATGAACCAACAGGTATTACACGTGATGCAGAGTCGTCACGTCTGATTCCTGAACAAGTAAAAATGTGTATTACTTGCCAGTCATGCTTATTATGCCTTATATCTACAAGCATAATATAGAACTTTGTCTGGAATTTTTGGGTTATCCTAGGTAATTTATACTATGTGTAACTGTATTTATGTGTAGCTGTGAGACTGAGACTGAGACAGACACAGACACAAAGCCAGATAACAGCCGCCAGCCAACTGGCCACTCAACCTGATGGCCTGCGGAACATGTATTACGCATGTCACAGAATTGTTTCTCTTTACTTAGGGAATACGTTTTAGAACATTCTGGCAGGATGACACTACCCGTGGTGTCAAAACTTAAAGGATGTTACACATTGGTTATAAAAGATGTTTTTGATATTTCCTCGGTATCTCCTGTGAGTGGCAGCACATCTGAAGCTCACTCATAACTCTGACTTTGGCTCACAACTCCAAGGCAAAAAATCGACCGAGTGATGGCTCGTAACTCGGAAAACTTACAAGTTGGGGCACTCGTAAGTCAAGATACCACCGTATTAACCTGTGTTGGATGGTAGAGAGGAAGCATTAGACACACATGAAACATCTTGGTATCTACATTAAAGATATTACACCGTCCAGTAAATTTATCAATACAAATTCAAAGACATAATGTGAAGACAGTAAAACTATGACTATGACAAGTTTTTACAGACGAATCTCCCGCTAGCATGGCCGTGACTAACTCACGGCCATGCTAGCGGGAGATTCATCTGTAAAAACTTGCATTTGTGGACACAGTGGTGCCTATGCTAACCTTCCTATGGTGTAGAAATACACCTAGTTGGACGAATCTTACTGAAGCTAACTGGCCCAGTGGCTAACGCGCAGGTGCCATGAGCCAGTCTAGCTTTGTTTATGCTTGAGTGAACACTAACCTGCACTCAAATTCAAACATTTTACGATTATTTCATTGTGTTTAGTGCTTGTGGGACTGTGAAGTAAGCTACCATGGGCCCAAAGAAACTTGCTAGTGGTACCCCCTGTGGTAAAGAAAGTGAGAAACACCATAGATGTGAAGAAGGAAATAATACACAAGTATGACAGTGGTGTGAGACTTGTTGAACTTGGCAGGATGTACAGAGGACTGTGGACAGTTATTTTGTGAGACAAACAGACAACTGTGGACAGTTTTGTGAGACAGAAACACACGACTGTGGAGTTATTTTGTGAGACAGAAACAGACGACTGTGAACAGTTATTTTGTGAGACGAACAGAGGACTGTAGACAGTTATTTTGTGAGACAGGGTTCCAGTGACAGAAGCTGGTCCTATTGCATTAAAATACAGAGAAGAGAAGTAACCCCAGAGAGGGCTTTGATACCAGAAGTCCTCATAGAGGGGGTTTCTCCTTCCAAACACTAACCCCAACTCCCTCTCTCCTCCTCCCTATCTTCCAGATGCCGTCACCAATCTTCAATAAAGGTAAGTAAAAATGTTATTTTATATTTATATACATAATTGAACACTATAGTATTTGTTGTGTGTATGTAAAACTGTAATTAATCTCTATAAAATGTATTTTTTTGTGAATATTTTTGTGTTTCTTGAACAGATTAATTGTATTTCCATTATTTCTTATGGGAAATATTGCTTTGATTTTCAGACTTTTCGAATTTAGAACTAGCTCCTGGAATAGATTAAGTTCGAAATTTGAGGTTCCACTGTAGTATGTTATTTGTGCTTATCTCATAAAATAAAAAAAAATGTGAAATTCATGAAACAAAAAACAAAATTTTATATTTTAAAAACTAGCACAGCAAAAACCCACAAGGAATTTCAAAATTATAAATTTCTTGCATTATAGCTAATGTTCAAAATTTGGTACGATTAAAATAAGTTATGATTTAGACAACAGCAAAACTATTTATATGAGAAGCAGGAAAAAAAAAATTTGACAGTATTGCTATGTTTACACCGAGTCAAGATTATGCAGCACACGTGCAGCCTCCCTCACCCCACTTGGGCTACTGTCAACCACCTTCCTCACTAACCTCAAGTTAACAAATGTTGATTTAGTGAATATTATATACATTTACATGCACAAAAATCAATTTTGATAAATAAAAATTATAATAATGTATCCAACTCCTGAACGATATCAAAATGACATAGATAAATAATAAATAATAATAATAATAAATAATAAATCTTTATTTACTACAAGTACATGTACATGGTATACAGGCCTAGATGACATCCATGACATACTACTATATAGAAATTCCTTATGCTCAGCATTTTGGGCAAATTAGGTCAGTGTCCCAGGATGCGACCCACACCAGTCCACTAACACCCAGGTACCCATTTTACTGATGGGGAACATAGACAACAGGTGGAAAGAAACACGTCCAATGTTTCTACTCTGGCTGGGAATCGAACCCAGGCCCTCGCCGTGTGAAGCGAGAGCGTTAGCCACCAGGCCACCAGAGCCCTTGAGCATAGTAAAAGCAAATTTATATGTAACTTCATTCAGAAATGTTTTATTTGAAATTAACCTACAACAGCAAGACTTCACACCTTCAACTATTTTTAGAGAAATTTTATGAAAATGCTTCAAATTTTTCCCAACAATTTTCATCGGTGAACCAGGATGTACCATGTCCCTTTAACCCCACAGGTTATGTTATATATATTTAAACTGCAGTCTGCGGGTCAGCAGAACACCACCAGCAACAGTCTGGTTGACCAGGCAAGCACCAGAGGAGCCTGGCCTTCGGCCGGGCTCCAGGAGTTAAAAAAAAATAAAAATCTCTTGGACTCCATCAAAGGTATAAAAGGTACATTATCTAAGTAACATTTAAATATTAGAATTAGTTTGCCCAAAACGCATTACATATTAAAGGTCTTCTTTTGTGCCTACCAATGTTTTGTTACATGTAAATTACATTATTTGTACTGATTAAAGAAATGAAAATTGTATTGTATTGTAATCTGTTACTTTCATGATATGTATGTAGTCTACAATGTTTTCAGAATAAACTTACGAATTCTGAATGTAAATATGATAAAGTTTTAATTTCACAGCCAAGAGTGATGTAGAAGTAACACCATGGTGTTTCCACAAAGCCTGTGTGGTATCAGCAACTCTATTTATTTATGTAATAATTTGAAACACAAATAACCCGCACATAAAAGAGAGAAGGTTACAATGACGTTTCAGTCCGACTTGGACCATTTACAAACTCACACTGACTTTGTAAATGGTCCAAGTCGGACCGAAACGTCGTCGTAAGCTTCTCTCTTATGTGCAGGTTATTTGTGTATAGTTCCAGTCACGATATTTGCCTTTTTTTTGTTATTAATAATTTGAATATACAGAGGTACAAAAAAATACAGGTAAGAGCAGCATGCCAAAGCCACTTGTATGCATAGCATTACGGGCTGGCTTAAAATTAACTTAAGATTAACTAAGTAATGATGTAATAAGTAATAAAACATTATTGTAAACAGATAACAACAAAGCACAAATGAGTACGTATTACAAAGACAGGTCATATGGTTGCTTGCATTGTTGTACATTCAGTAGAATGGAGTGTTCTGTTAGGTAGTGTATATGAAAGTAGGTCAAGCAACAGTGTGGATTAACCCTTAAACTGTCCAAACGTAGATCTACGTTCATGTGTGTAGTGCTCCGACCTTTATTTTCTCTATTTGAAAGCACGTAAAAAAAAATAAAAGATCTACATTCGGAGTGCTACGCATGTGAATGTAGCTCTATGTTTGGACAGTTTAAGGATTAAACAAATTTTTGAACACACTGTGGCTAAATCAGTACAGTTATTTACTAGTGAAGGTAGAGCCTTCGATTCAGTATCCAGTGTTCCTTATGCAAATTTCCTACAACATAGTTTTCTGTGTTTCATACATTACATGTTTTCATAGTTTCTTTTATGTTACCTTTATCTCTCCTGTTTCTGAGTGTCTTTGTACATCCCTGGCTCATAAGAGGTTTGCTCAGATCAGTCGACAAAAAACACTATAATAAAAAGTAGAGGTCAGGCCTCGTCACCAAGGAAATAGTAAAGAAATATTCTGGAAATATAAACACACATTCAGTATAATGTGATCCTTTATTGACTACGTTTCGCCCACACAGTGGGCTTTTTCAAGTCACAAACAGAACTACCTGGGGTGGAAGGGATCTGTTTGTGACTTGAAAAAGCCCACTGTGTGGGTAAAACGTAGTCAATAAAGGATCACATTATACTGCATGTGTGTTTATATTTCCATTGTGTCGGTATTTTATACCATTTATTTCCAAAGAAATATTCTACTACCCTCACAAGTATAATAAAAAGTAGAGGTCAGGCCTCGTCACCAAGGAAATAGTAAAGAAATATTCTACAACCCTCACAAGTATAATTAATTAGCAGGTTCAAAGAAAACTTTCATTCAACTGGTTTTAATGATTCCAAAGGGTCAAAAATAACAAAAAAATTAAAAACAAAGCAAATGAACCCTTCCTTTCAACTACTGATATTGTTGGTAACTAACATTTTTCCTACAGTAGGAATGAATCTTTACAAATAAGTGAACAGCAGTTTAAGCTACCTGATACACAATTATCCTAGCTATAACTGCTACTAATACTAAATGACACTTAGTTTAGTATCCTTCCAATGACTATACATATCAGCAAAATTATCCGAGACTGGAGTTTACCTGGAGAGAGTTCCGGGGGTCATCGCCCCCGCGGCCCGGTCTGTGACCAGGCCTCCTGGTGGATCAGAGCCTGATCAACCAGGCTGTTACTGCTGGCTGCACGCAATCCAATGTACGAGCCACAGCCCGGCTGGTCAGGTACCGACTTTAGGTGATACTCTAAAATTAACAGTTATATTCAAGAATCAATGATACCCCATAATTTTTTTTTAAACAAATCAGCTGCCTTCCACCAAGGTACGGTGATCCAAAAAATAGAAGAAATATATTTTCACTGTTATTCACTCAATCACAGTCTTGTCAGAACATAAGAAAGAGCACTGCAGGCTTACTGGCCTATGCTAGGCAAGTCCAAATCACCTACTGGCTTAAGCCAGTCAGGTCCAAGTCACATCTACTTAAGAAGGATGGAGCACTGCATCAGACCCACTAGCGCAAGCCAGTCAGATCCAACTGATACCCATTCATGTACTACTTGTCTAACCTATTTTTAAACCTGCACAACGTTTTAACTCCTGTCAAGACAGGCAAAACTGCTGGCCTGGAGAATGTACAGAGAACCTTCACAGCACACATAAGTATGATAAAGCACCTAAATTACTGGGAAAGGTTGAAATCCCTTGATTTGTATTCCCTGGAATGCAGGCAAGAAAGATACATGATAATATACAATTGGAAAATCCTAGGGGGATTAATACCAAATTTGCACACAAAAATCACTCCCTACAAAAACAAAAGACTCAGCAATGGAAATGGAAAGGACCCCAATGGAAATAAGTCACTCTGTCTGACATTTTTGGGTTATCCTAGGTTCTCTACACATATGCTGCTATGTATGATAATTCTATGTAACTGTATTTGTGTATACCTGAATAAACTTACTTACTTACTTACTTACTTGCAAAATCCCCCTAAAGAAAAGCAGGGGCAACACAAGTACACTAAGAGATAACAATAAGTGTCAGGGACCCAAGACTGTTCAACTGCCTCCCAGCATACATAAGGAGGATTAGCAATAGACTCCTGGCTGTCTTCAAGAAGGCACTGTTCAGGAACCTGAAGTCAGTACCTGATCGGCCGGGCTGTGGTTCATACGTTCGTTTATGTGCAGCCAGAAGTAACTGCCTGGTTGATCAGGCTCTGATCCACCATGAGACCTGGTCATGGACCTGGCTGCAGGGGTGCTGACCCCCAAAACCCACTCCAGGTACACAATAAGTGGAGAATTGTCATTTTTCACTGGTGGGAAGCACTTCACGGCTTCTCTTAGGCATTGAAGAACTGCCAGCTTTTCTACGTTTGCACTTTGGGGCTATTATTATGCAAAATTACGAGGTATTTTTGGGCCACAGTAAACCGTGGATAACTGAAACTGCAGATAACGAATCAGTGGTTATAAGGTTTTTACTGTACATGTATATTAAACAACAATGGTGACATCACGCATCCCTGTCTAAGGCCTACTTTTACTGGGAAATAATTTTCCTCTCTCCTACATACCCTAACCTGAACCTTACTATCCTTATCAAAACTCTTACTGCTTTCATTACCAACTGAGAACTCTAGAGCTGCAGACACATTCATCACCTTCAAAACTACCGTTAGAAAACATCTCATCTCCCTGATACACCCTGTCAACTAACTACATGAAAACCACCTGGTGGTTCACACTTTCACTCACTCACCCATATGACCATAAACACAGAAATACGAATCTTAATATTAAAATAATGAATCCTAACTAGTCATAAGTTTGCCTGTGATACTCCAATATAGAAACTATGTATTGTGCCCAAAAAGCATTCACATTGCTAAACTCACAAACAATGATGTAGTCACTTAGCCATAATATCAACTTACTCCATAATTTGTAATAATTTAGAGTTAAGAATTAACCTAAGTCTGCCCAAAATGCCTAGCCATGCTAGGTGTCCTAGTGGCCCCATCTGTAATTAGTATTTTAAAACATGTAAACCACACAATATCCAAAATCCGTAAACCCCGCATTGTAATCCTTATAGAGAATAAACTTGATGGATTGATTGATACACTTGCAACATCTGTTACATTGCTCCTCTATCCACCCTATCAGTGAATGTGTTCAGATATTTGGAAGCAGATTTGTCAACAGATGCGCGCATAACGGAGATAAAACACCTTAATTACTGGGAGCGCTTGAGGTTCCTAAACCTGTATTCCCTGGAATGCAGGCGGGAGAGATACACGATTATATACACCTGGAAAATCCTAGAGGGACTAGTACCGAACTTGCACACGAAAATCACTCACTACGAAAGCAAAAGACTTGGCAGACGATGCAACATCCCCCCAATGAAAAGCAGGGGTGTCACTAGCATGTTAAGAGACCATACAATAAGTGTCAGGGGCCCGAGACTGTTCAACTGCCTCCCAGCATACATAAGGGGGATTACCAACAGACCCCTGGCAGTCTTCAAGCTGGCACTGGACAAGCACCTAAAGTCGGTTCCTGACCAGCCGGGCTGTGGCTCGTATGTTGGTTTGCGTGCAGCCAGCAGCAACAGCCTGGTTGATCAGGCTCTGATCCACCAGGAGGCCTGGTCACAGACCAGGCCGCGGGGGTGTTGACCCCCGGAACTCTCTCCAGGTAAACTCCAGGTATGAAAGATGAGGTGAACCCACACCTGATGAGGGAAAAAAGGCGAGTGGTGCACTGAGGCATCTGTGGAGACAAAGAACGTTATCTATACAAGGAAAAAAAGAAATGCGTGAAAGCATAGTGATACCAATGCTCTTATATGGATGTGCAGCATGGGTGGCAAATGTTGCAACAAGGAGAAGGCTGAAGGAAGTGGAGATGATGTGTGAGGGCAATGTGTGGTGTAAATATTATGCAGATAATTCATAGATTGAAGATTAGGAGGAAGTGCGGGATTGCTAAAAGTATTATCTAGAGGGCTGATGAGGATCTGTTGAGGTGATTTGGACATTTAGAGATGATGGAACAAAATAGGATGACTTGGAGAGCATAAAAATCTGTGGAGGGAAGGCAGAGTAGGGGTCATCCTAGGAAAGGTTGGAGGAAGGGGGTAAAGGAGGTTTTGTGTGTGAGGGATTTAGACATCCAGCAAGCATGTGTGAGCATATTAGATAGGAGTGAGGCAAGTGGTTTTAATGACTTGACATGCTGTTGCAGCATTAGCAAAGAAACATTTATGAAGGGATTCTGGGAAACCAGTTACCCAGACTAGAGTCCTGGAGATGGGAGTACAGTGCCTCCAATCATTCCTAACATGCTTACACACACTTAATGGATGTCTAAGCCGTTCACATACAAAACCTCCTTTAGTGCCTCCCTCCATCCTTCCCTAGGATGACTCCTACCCTACCTTTCCTCCACTACAGATTTATACACCCTTCTAGTCATCCTATTTTGTTCCATCATCTCAATGTTCAAACCACCCTAACCCCTATTCAGCCCTCTCAATAATACTTTGTAATCCTGCACCTCCTTATCTCCAAACTATGAATTCTATGGATAAAAATATAAATAAAATAAATAAATAATATATACAGTGCTGACTAAGCCAAATCACCGAGTTTGTCTCATATGGCAAGGGTGCTGTTTGCCAAATTAGCAGAATTAAAATTTGCTTTTGCCAAAAATCAGCAGAAATAAATCTGAATATATGAAAAATGTACATATTGTTGATTTGAAGCAATATTTAATAAATTCAAATTGACCTGGAGTTTACCTGGAGAGAGTTTCGGGGGTCAACGCCCCCGCGGCCCGGTCTGTGACCAGGCCTCCTGGTGGATCAGCGCCTGATCAACCAGGCTGTTGCTGCTGGCTGCACGCAAACCAACGTACGAGCCACAGCCCGGCTGATCAGGAACTGACTTTAGGTGCTTGTCCAGTGCCAGCTTGAAGACTGCCAGGGGTCTGTTGGTAATCCCCCTATGCTATATATAGCAGAACAGGGTTAATCTTTCTTGAACACCACCCTGTCTTTGAAGTTTTTCTGGAGTCCGAATGTGGTCATTTGTTAAAAATTCAGCTGTAAAAAAAACTTTACATAAAAGCAGTTTCAAAAGTGCTTGGAAGTGACCTTTCACACTGCCCTAAGTCTCAGAGACTTTTGAAAGAGTCAGTTCAACATCCTCCACTGTGTGAGACTGATAATTAAAGTCTGAGAAATGCTGTTTAGGACATCGAACTTTTTGCAGTTTGAACACCACCTAGGAACCAATTAAGTTCAAACACTGGGGTTCCACTGTATATATGTATGTATACTGCTGCCCCAATTCACACAGAATATACATGAATTTGTGGAAATTTGCAAGCCCACCAATACAGTCTACATGGACTAAAGTTCTAAACCATTTCAAAATCAAGGGTCAGCATGCAAGACATAATGACGTCAGCATCAAGAGGAGCTTTGCTTTGGGCGGCACCTAGCTGAAAGCCCTGATTTTTAGCATTCTATTCCTGGAAGAATGGCAAACTCTTAGGATGGGAGTATATCAGTGTTGACTGGGTTCGTAAACCAGGATAATCCAGGAAAGATAGTGTGGTTTATTTACATAAAGATGCTTTGGTCCTCTACCCCAGGGTGTAACGCACAACAGTCAGTGTACACCCAGGTACGTATCTGCTAGGTGAAGGGGGGCAACAAGTGCAAGGAAACATTCCCTAAGTCTTTTGTCTCACAACTAAACGCAGATCCCATGATTGTAGTGATATAGCATTGCCACAAATTTCTGCTCTCCCTTTTGCACCATTAAACCCAGTGAAAAAAAAAATCAATACAAACCTACCGCATCATTGCTGGAAATTAAGTGTCCAGAAGCTACTATATATGGGGTAAGTGTACGTGTTCACTCTTTAGAACCAAGTAAGTAACTGAGATTGTACCTATTATCTCTGATGGACCTTATCACATTACACAAGTTCAATGACACAGCGTGACGAATACTGATAACGGATGCTGCAACAGTTAATGCTATATACTCCACGCACTCATTTGTTTAACAATTGATGAGTTGAGTAAGTCGTCTACCAGGTAATACTGCCCTTCCTGATTAAAGTCAAGCTAATTAATACAGGTAAATATTTTACATATTCACTTAGGAGGAATTTCATTTGTATCCCCTTGTGTAAATTATTATTATTATTAACAAGGGGGAAGCATTAAACCCATAGGATTATACAGTGCCCAAGGGAAGATGTGGAAGTTATTCAGGTTTAATTCAGGGAACTGGAGAAGAGATCCAATTCCCTAGATCAAGAACCCTTCACCAGCATCAGAACCTTCCTTGAGGGGCTCCTTGTGTAAAAACATAGGAAATATACAAATGTTAAAAAATAGTACACATTTCTTTTTCACTAACAATAAGCTGACCTGAGTAAGGTTTAGGTTGACCTATCTTTTCCCTATTCCTATATATTTGAAAGGTGCCCTTTAGGGTGGTCTTTGACTTCCCCACAAACCTAATTTCATTGCATATTCTCTAATGGCTTTCCTTGTTTCTTTTTTGAGTTCTCACTTTAACTAAATATAGTAGTCAATAAAGTAACCCTCTCCTCTTTTAATTTGCCTATAAATGCCTATCTTTTCACCCAAGAGATGCTTCAATCTATTGTTCCTCAATTTATGGTTATTTATATTTAATTTGAAAATACTACTATACACCATTGTCCGTTTGGCTCCCATAATTATAATCCCATCAGGTTACCCCAGTCTAATCTATGCAGGTAATCTCTGATGTCCATGTAACCTACAGCATGAAAATTAGGGACTTTGAACTTTACTGATATTAAGGTAATTTCTTGAGATACAGGAATTAAATAATATCTGGAGGGTGTTTTAGGGGTCAACACCCCCTGCAGCCCAGTCCATGACCAGGCCTTGCAGTGGATCAGGACCTGAGCAAGCAAGCTGTTACCGCTGGCCACACACAAACTGATGTACTAACCATAGCCTGGCTAGTCAAGTACTGACTTTAGATATTTGTCCAGCTCCCTCTTGAAGACAGCCAGGGGTTTATTGGTAATCCCCCTTATATATACTGCTAGGCAGTTCAACAGTCTTGGGGCCCCTGACACTTATTGTGTAGTCTCTTATTGTACTCAATGTGCCCCTGCTTTTCACTGGGAGATGTTACACCACCTGCCGAGTCTTTTGCTTTTCTAACGAGTGATTTCCATGTGCAGATTTGGGACTAATCTCAAGAATTTTTCAAGTGTACATGTACTGTCATGCATTTTTTCACCTGCATTCCAGGGAGTACAGGTAAAGGGACTCCAACTGTTCCCGGTAATTTAGGCACTTTATTGTACTTATACATGAAGTGAAAGTTCTCTGTACATTCGCCATTTGAAAGGAATCATCATTGGCTTGGCATCCCTAGTTTTATTAGATAAGACACATATGGAACAGTTAAGCATCTTTGTTTTGAAATGTTTCGCCTACACAGCAGGATTCTTCAGTTGAACAGAAAGTTGGTAGAAGCAGAAGAGATGTGAAGACGATGCAATCAGTCCAACACTCTTGAAGATCTAGTTCTGAGGTGGTCAGTCCCTCAGCCTGGAGAAGAGTATTTGTTCCATAGTCTGAGACAATGTGAAGTCGAAGTAATAGTATGGCGCCTTATATACTGTCAGAAGGCGAGATGTAGGCCACTAACAGAAGCAAGACTGTAATCACTGAGAGGTCATGTCCCTCTCAAATTCAACCATTCTCACTAGAAGTTGTCCAAGGTGTTTTCTGTTCTGTACCAAGATACCATTGTGTTGCAGTGTCTGACAGAGTGATTATTAAAAAGGTATAAAATACCAACAGGTTGTTAGGTAAGACATATGCAACAGTCAGTGGTGGTAATAATACTGTCAGTGGTGGTAATAATATTGTCAGTGGTGGTAATAATATTGTCAGTGGTGGTAATAATATTGTCAGTGGTGGTAACAATATTGTCAGTGGTGGTAATAATATTGTCAGTGGTGGTAATAATATTGTCAGTGGTGGTAATAATATTGTCAGTGGTGGTAATATAATATTGTCAGTGGTGGTAATATAATATTGTCAGTGGTGGTAATAATATAATATTGTCAGTGGTGGTAATAATATTGTCAGTGGTGGTAATAATATTGTCAGTGGTGGTAATATAATATTGTCAGTGGTGGTAATATAATATTGTCAGTGGTGGTAATAATATAATATTGTCAGTGGTGGTAATAATATAATATTGTCAGTGGTGGTAATAATATTGTCAGTGGTGGTAATAATATTGTCAGTGGTGGTAATAATATTGTCAGTGGTGGTAATAATATTGTCAGTGGTGGTAATAATATTGTCAGTGGTGGTAATAATATTGTCAGTGGTGGTAATAATATTGTCAGTGGTGGTAATAATATTGTCAGTGGTGGTAATAATATTGTCAGTGGTGGTAATAATATTGTCAGTGGTGGTAATAATATTGTCAGTGGTGGTAATAATATTGTCAGTGGTGGTAATAATATTGTCAGTGGTGGTAATAATATTGTCAGTGGTGGTAACAATATTGTCAGTGGTGGTAATAATATTGTCAGTGGTGGTAATAATATTGTCAGTGGTGGTAATAATATTGTCAGTGGTGGTAATAATATTGTCAGTGGTGGTAATAATATTGTCAGTGGTGGTAATATAATATTGTCAGTGGTGGTAATATAATATTGTCAGTGGTGGTAATAATATAATATTGTCAGTGGTGGTAATAATATTGTCAGTGGTGGTAATAATATTGTCAGTGGTGGTAATATAATATTGTCAGTGGTGGTAATATAATATTGTCAGTGGTGGTAATAATATAATATTGTCAGTGGTGGTAATAATATAATATTGTCAGTGGTGGTAATAATATAATATTGTCAGTGGTGGTAATAATATTGTCAGTGGTGGTAATAATATTGTCAGTGGTGGTAATATAATATTGTCAGTGGTGGTAATATAATATTGTCAGTGGTGGTAATATAATATTGTCAGTGGTGGTAATAATATAATATTGTCAGTGGTGGTAATAATATTGTCAGTGGTGGTAATAATATTGTCAGTGGTGGTAATAATATTGTCAGTGGTGGTAATAATATTGTCAGTGGTGGTAATAATATTGTCAGTGGTGGTAATAATATTGTCAGTGGTGGTAATAATATTGTCAGTGGTGGTAATAATATAATATTGTCAGTGGTGGTAATAATATTGTCAGTGGTGGTAATAATATTGTCAGTGGTGGTAATAATATTGTCAGTGGTGGTAATAATATTGTCAGTGGTGGTAATAATATTGTCAGTGGTGGTAATAATATTGTCAGTGGTGGTAATAATATAATATTGTCAGTGGTGGTAACAATATTGTCAGTGGTGGTAATAATATTGTCAGTGGTGGTAATAATATTGTCAGTGGTGGTAATAATATTGTCAGTGGTGGTAATAATATTGTCAGTGGTGGTAATAATATTGTCAGTGGTGGTAATAATATTGTCAGTGGTGGTAATAATATAATATTGTCAGTGGTGGTAACAATATTGTCAGTGGTGGTAATAATATAATATTGTCAGTGGTGGTAACAATATTGTCAGTGGTGGTAATAATATAATATTGTCAGTGGTGGTAACAATATTGTCAGTGGTGGTAATAATATAATATTGTCAGTGGTGGTAATAATATTGTCAGTGGTGGTAATAATATTGTCAGTGGTGGTAATAATATTGTCAATGGTGGTAACAATATTGTCAGTGGTGGTAATAATATTGTCAGTGGTGGTAATAATATTGTCAGTGGTGGTAATAATATTGTCAGTGGTGGTAACAATATTGTCAGTGGTGGTAATAATATTGTCAATGGTGGTAATGTCACACACTAGTGTTGTCAGTAGTGGTAATATCACACACTAGTGTTGTCAGTAGTGGTAATATCACACACTAGTGTTGTCAGTAGTGGTAATATCACACACTAGTGTTGTCAGTGGTGGTAATATCACACACTAGTGTTGTCAGTGGTGGTAATATCACACACTAGTGTTGTCAATGGTGGTAATATTACGGGGGGGGGGGGAGAGGCACCTTAGTAACAAGTGTTACTCACGTAATATATTAATAAGGCTTCACAAGTAGCACCAGAGGTTGTTGTAGTTAAGGCCGGTAACCACTGCACTAATCCCCGTAGTCAGTGGTAGGTGGTAAACAACAATAAAGTGGGAAATATGGTGAAGAAGAGGAGAACAGAGTGAGCGTAACGTCCACCATCACACTCACACACACACTGAGCCTCGCCCACTTCATCCTTCTCTTATTTAGTATTTACTCGCTACACCTGGGTTATTATTGCCTTTATTAACTCGTACGCTAGAGCCAGGGTATTGTACTAACTGGATGATAGCTCAGTGTATTGTTAGTGTGTATATAATGGTGGCTGTGGAGGTCTGGTAAAATGTTAACTAGATCCTGTACCTCCTGGCTTCTTTCTTTGATATTTTTATGCATTACATACCCATCCTGTGGGAGGGGTTACTTAATGGGTCCAGGGACTATCTCAGATTAGCGGCATATAATGGGTCCAGGGACTGTACCTCAATACTAGAGACACATAATGGGTCCAGGGACTGTACCTCAATATTAGACAAATAATGGGTCCAGGGACTGTACCTCAATATTAGAGACACATAATGGGTCCAGGGACTGTACCTCAATATTAGAGACACATAATGGGTCCAGGGACTGTACCTCAATATTAGACAAATAATGGGTCCAGGGACTGTACCTCAATATTAGACAAATAATGGGTCCAGGGACTGTACCTCAATATTAGAGAAATAATGGGTCCAGGGACTGTACCTCAATATTAGAGAAATAATGGGTCCAGGGACTGTACCTCAATATTAGACAAATAATGGGTCCAGGGACTGTACCTCAATATTAGAGACACATAATGGGTCCAGGGACTGTACCTCAATATTAGACAAATAATGGGTCCAGGGACTGTACCTCAATATTAGAGACACATAATGGGTCCAGGGACTGTACCTCAATATTAGACAAATAATGGGTCCAGGGACTGTACCTCAATATTAGACAAATAATGGGTCCAGGGACTGTACCTCAATATTAGAGACACATAATGGGTCCAGGGACTGTACCTCAATATTAGAGACACATAATGGGTCCAGGGACTGTACCTCAGCATTATAAGCACATTATAATCAAAAGAAAGGGCGTAAACCTAAAGGCAAAATAATGGGTCCAGGGAGTGTACCTCAGCATTACAGAGGCACATAATAGGTCCAGGGAGTACCTCTGCATTACAGAGGCACATAATAGGTCCAGGGAGTACCTCTGCATTACATATTTAGTTTCACTCGCAACAACAAAAAAATACAAACATTACCTTACATTTTAGCAAGGTTTGTCTGTAAAAAAAAAGTTTAGTTATTACACATTATTTACAGTGATGGAAGTCAGGGTATTTTTCAAGGATGGTTGGTAATATACCACTGACCTAGAAAATGTACAGAGAACTTTCATGGCGCGCATAACGGAGATAAAACACCTCAATTACTGGGAGCGCTTGAGGTTCCTGAACCTGTACTCCCTGGAACGCAGGAGGGAGAGATACATGATTATATACACCTGGAAAATCCTAGAGGGACTAGTACCGAACTTGCACACGAAAATCACTCACTACGAAAGCAAAAGACTTGGCAGACGATGCAACATCCCCCCAATGAAAAGCAGGGGTGTCACTAGCACGTTAAGAGACCATACAATAAGTGTCAGGGGCCCGAGACTGTTCAACTGCCTCCCAGCATACATAAGGGGGATTACCAACAGACCCCTGGCAGTCTTCAAGCTGGCACTGGACAAGCACCTAAAGTCGGTTCCTGACCAGCCGGGCTGTGGCTCGTATGTTGGTTTGCGTGCAGCCAGCAGCAACAGCCTGGTTGATCAGGCTCTGATCCACCAGGAGGCCTGGTCACAGACCGGGCCGCGGGGGCGTTGACCCCGGAACTCTCTCCAGGTAAACTCCAGGTAAACTGTGGATAAAACTCCAGACCGACTCGTTATCCACTGGGCCAGCTGGTTACAATAAGATTCATCCAACTAAGTATATTTATACACTATAAGAGAGTTAGCATAGGCCTGGTGCCTATGCTTCCTCTACCACACCACCTTGGCAAATATTTTGCTGTTGGCCAGCGAGCGACTGTGTTGAAACTCGGGAGACTAGCAGGCATAGTTTTATAACCAACTTTTAATTACGATTTATCATGGGTTGACGGACTGACTGAGAGGGTATATGAGGCAAGATGTATAAAGAAAGCTGAGTGTGTGGGATGAGAGAACAGCATCAATGACTGTGGTGGTTGGTATAATAATGATGTCACAGAAATGCTGGTTGTATAATCATCCTATTGTAACTATCATGGCTCATCACAGTCCAGGGCCTGCCACACGCACGGACCTCTGTTTAATCCACATCCTGTCCTCTGTTTATTCATACACTTGTGTGTGAGCATACACAGTCCAGGAGCTTATGAGGAGAGGTTAAAGGAGCTGAACCCGAGGACAGGAGGGATAGAGGGGACATGATAGCAACGTATAAAGGACTGAGAGGAATTGACAAGGTAGACATAGCCAGAGTGATTCGGAGATGGGATACAGGAACAAGTGGACACAACTGGAAGTTGAACACTCGGATGAATCATAGGAATGTCATAATAATGATAATATATCTTGATTTCTGCGTGAACATGTACAAGGTATATAGGCCTAGCTGACATCAATGATTCACTACTATATAGAAAGCCACTTGTTATGCAGAGCATTTCAGGCAAATTAGATCAATTTTGTCCCAGGGTGCGACACACACCAGTCGACTAACACCCAGGTACCCATTTTGCGCTGATGGGTTAACATGGACAGCAGGTATGTTTTCCAGCTATACCGGGGATTCGAACTTGGGACTTTAGTGTGTGAGCTGAGTATGCTAGCGATCGAGTATTTCTTCAGCTATAGAGTTGCCAGGAAGTAGAACATACGTACATGCACGCACATACAACAGGCCTAGTGTCTAATCGACATGTGCCTAGGACGAAATGCTAATGGTAAAGGGAGACAGAAAAAAATGGTAAGACCAGAGTGAGCCATGGTTTAACTGGAGGTGTGAAGAGGCCAAAGCCAAATATGCTAGATCTAGCATGGAAAAGTACAGAAGGCAAAGGTCTCAAGAAAACAAGCTGAGCAGAACCAGAAAACGAATATGCAGGGATAAGGAGAGAGGCCCAGAGACAATACGAGAACGACATAGCATTAAAAGCCAAATCTGAGCCAAAGTTGTTATACAGACACATTAGGAGGAAAACAACATTCAAGGACCAGGTAATCAGGCTGAGGAAAGGAGGAGAAGAGCTGACAAAGAGTGACCAGGAAGTATGTGAAGAACTTAACACAAGATTTAGAAAAGTATTCACAGTACAGACAGAAATGCTTCCAGCAAATCAAGGAGGTAACATGCATCAGCAAGTGCTGGACACAATACACATAACCAAGGAGGAGGTGAAGAAACTGCTAGGTGAACTAGAAATCTCGAAGGCGGTGGGCCCGGATAACATATCTCCATGGGTCCTGAGAGAGGGAGCAGAGGAACTGTGCCGCTAGCAGCAATCTTCAATAGCTATCAAAACAGGGCAAATGCTTGAGGCGTGGAAGACACAAATGTAGTTGCAATTTTTAAGAATGGAAAGAGTGAATATCAAAATGGTATACAATACCGACAGCTTGGTAGGTAAGACACGTAGGCAACAGTTAGGCAACTTTATTCCAAAACGTTTTGCCTACACAGTAGGCTTCTTCAGTCGAGTACAGAAAGGAGGCAGGAGCAGAAGAGATATGAAGACGATGTAATCGGTCCATCGCCCTTTAAGTCGTAGATTTTAGGTTGTCAGTCCCTCAGCCTGGAAAACAGTTCTGTTCCACAGTCTGAAACAATTTGAAGATCAAGCGACATTGTGGAGACTTGTAAAGGGTGATGGACTGATTACATCGTCTTCACATCTCTACTGCTCCTGCCTACTTTCTGTACTCGACTGAAGAAGCCTACTGTGTAGGCGAAACGTTTTGGAATAAAGTTGCCTAACTGTTGCCTATGTGTCTTACCTACCAACCAGAATGGAGACAGACAGGCCGCGTTAAAACGGGAGACCAGTGTTACTGACATGTATAGATGTTAAGTTACAGAAAAAATTATCAGAAGAGTGGTGGAACACATTGAAAGGATTGGGATCATACATGACAATCAGCACGGCTTCAGGGATGGGAAATCCTGTGTCACAAATCTACTCGAGCTCTACAATAAGTTAACAAAAGTAAGACAGGAGAGAGAAGGGGATGGGTAAGTTGCATCTTTTCAGACTGCAAGAATGCTTTTGACAGTTCCACACAGGAGACTGGTTCAAAATTGGAGGAGCAGACAGGGATAGTAGGGAAAGTACTGCAATGGATCAGGCAACACCTGACAAAGTAAACAACAAGCGTTGGTACGTTCGTAAGAGTATGGACAGGTGGACGTGATGAAGTGTCAGAGTGGGCGCATGTGTCGAACGGGGTTCCACAAGGGTCAGTCCTAGAGCCAGTACTGTTTCTTGTATACGTGAATGACACAATGGAAGGAATAGCTTCAGAATTATCGCTGTTCGCTGATGTGAAGCTGATGAGAATACAAACGGGTGAGGACCAGGAAAGATTACAAAGGGGATCTGCATAGGCTACAAGTCTGGTTCGACAAATGGCTCCCAGAATTTAACCTCACCAAGTGCAAAGTCATGAAGACTGGGGAAGGACAAAAAAGACCGCAGACGGAGTACAGGTTAGGGGAGCAAAGGATGCAAACCTCACTTAAAGAAAAGGATGTTGCGGGTAAGCATTATACCGAGCATGTCCCCTGAGGCACACATCAGTCAAATAACTGCTGCAGCACTTGAGCGCCTGGCAAACCTGATAATAGCGTTTCAACATCTAAGTAAGGAGTCATTCACGACACTGTACACTGTGTACGTCAAGCCCATACTAGAGTATGTAGCACCAGTTTGGAACCCACACCTAGTCAAACACGTCAAGAAACCAGAGAAAGTGCAAAATTTGTAACAAGACTGATTACCTCAAACTACTCCTGTTCTTCAGTGTTCTCCTTTTTATGGACTGATGAAGCCACTATGTGGCGAAACGTTTCCTCAGTAAAGATACCCAAGTGTTGCACATGTGTAATTTATCAACTTGTCGGTTCTCTGAACTATTCATCTATATACAGACATGGTTAACAGAGTGAACATCAGAATACTGAAGAAATGTGATCCTAGTAACTTTGGCAGTGGAATGATTGTTGGTGGCAGACAGGGGGGTGTGAATATCTCAAACTACTTATCACCTGGGATTTCCACACACAACAGTCTAGAGTTTACAGAGAACTGTGAGGGAAAACAAAACACGCAGTGAGCGGCAGTTTTGTGGGCGAAAACACCTTGTTAATGAGAGAGGTCAGAGGAGAATGGCGGCCTTGTTGAAACCTACACAAACTTGTCTAAAGACTGGCCAGAATTTAGGATTTAAATTTGTAAATAATAATAATAATAATAATAATAATAATAATAATAATAATAATAATAATAATAATAATAATAAAGTCTATTTCTACAAGTACATGGACAGGGTATACAAGCCTAGCTGACAAGGGGGCCCGTGGCCTGGTCGCAAAAACTTTCGCTTCACGCGGTGAATCCAGGTTCGATTCCCAGCTAGGGTTGAAACATTGGGCGTGTTTCCTTACACCGGTTGGCCCTGTTCACCCATCAGTATAAAATGGGTACCTGGGTGTTAGTGGACTGGTGTGGGTCGCATCCTGGGACAAAACTGACCTAATTTGCGGGGAAATGCTCAGCATAACAAGTGGCCTTCTATATAATAGTATGTCATTGATGTTAACTATGGTCTGTATACCTTGTACATGTACTGGTAGTAAATAAAGATATTATTTTTAATGACATACTATATAGAAAGCCCCTTGCTATGCAGGGCATTTCTGGCAAATTACGTCAATTTTGTCTTGGAGGACAGTACCCGTGAGAATATATGAATGCAAGACAGTGCACCGGTGGAGATAGTGGTCCTGGTGTTAAAACAGGTAAATACAGAGATATACGAATTCCAGAATTACGAAACAGCAAAACTGCTGGAGATGGAAAAAGAGGTTGATGCTTCGGAGAATAGTGTTGATACACTACCAGAAAAGGAGGTTTTGTGTGCGAGGGGCTTTGACTTCCAGCAAGCATGCTTGAGCGTGTTAGGAGCGAATGGAGACAAATGGTTTTTAGGGCTTGACGTGCTGTTAGAGTGTGAGCAAAGTAATATTTATGAAGGGATTCAGGGAAACCGTCAGGCCGGACTCGAGTCCTGGAGATGGGAAGTACAGTGTCTGCACTCTGAAGGAGGGATGTTAATGTTTTATAACTGCAGTGTAAGCATGTCTCTGGCAAGACAGTGATGGAGTGAATGATGAAATTTTTTTCTTTTTCGGGCTACCCTCCCTTGGTGGGAGACTGCCGATGTGTTAATAACAATAACATAACCAGTAAAATGGTGGAGGCACTGATGCTAGTAACAGCCTGGTTGATCAGGCCCTGGTCACAGATCGGGCTGCGGGGGGCGTTGACCCCCGGAACTGTCCAGGTAAACCTCTCCAGGTTTCCAGTACAGATAGTGTACCTGGAGGTTATTCCGGGGATCAACGCCCCCGCGGCCCGGTCCATGACCAGGCCTCCCGATGGATCAGGGCCTGATCAACTAGGCTGTTACTGCTGGCCGCACGCAGTCCAACGTACGAGCCACAGCCCGGCTGATCCGGCACTGACTTTAGGTATCTGTCCAGCTCTCTCTTGAAGGCAGCCAGGGGTTTATTGGCAATTCCCCTAATGCTTGATGGGAGGCTGTTGAACAGTTTTGGGCCCCGGACACTTATGGTGTTTTCTCTTAGTGTACCAATGGCGCCCCTACTTTTTATTGGGGGCATTTTGCATCGCCTGCCCAGTCTTTTACTTTCGTAGGGAGTGATTTCTGTGTGCAGATTTGGGACCATTCCCTCCAAGATTTTTCAAGTGGGGAGTCAGAAAAAACTCGCCAGTAGGGAACCCAAAAACAAAACAATCCTGGCAGACAAATTAAATCTATGAACAATTTATGCGTTGGGCATCGGTGGCATGAAATATCTGGAAAAGCAAACTCACGAAATCGTAATGACACGATTGCAAACAAACCATACCACGGGCGGGGTTTGAACCCGCGATCAAGTGGGACATGCATTTTTGACCATCTCAAAAAAATGCCTCGCCCACATGACCAAAAAATGCAACTCTTCTTGACTGTTTCAGCCTGAAATGTGTTACCTTTCAGTCCATGAAAGTGCTACAACACACTGTCAGGCACACCATCTGAAGGGGACAAGAAGATGCATATCACTCAGACCATTGGAAACAAACCAGGGAAGCTAAAACCACTCCACACAGGTTTAGTGCCAGGAAGAATATGCTGGCAAGAAATGACAAATATTACACCAACTCGGATCACTACTGGAGTGGAGGCATGGAAGATTAGAGGTATATAATGGGTCCAGGGACTGTACCTCAACATTACAGAGGTACATAATGGGTCCAGGGACTGGACCCCAAAGTTTTGATAGCTGAACAAGTTACAGTGGTAATGAACAAGTTACAGTGGTAATGAACAAGTTACAGTGGTAATGAACAAGTTACAGTGGTAATGAACAAGTTACAGTGGTAATGAACAAGTTACAGTGGTAATGAACAAGTTACAGTGGTAATGAACTATTTACATGTTTATATCCGGTCACAATCGTAATGAATTATTTATACAGACATTAATTAGCATTAATTAGGACACACACATGTGGTAATGCTTTATTTACAGCTAGCAAAGTCAGGGTATTTTTCCAGAATGGTCTGTAATATACCACTGTGGATAAAATACTTAGCCATTTCTTGAACACTTCTGAGTGAGTTGTCTCTTAATTCATTTCGTTTGGTCTACATCTGGTGGTGGTGATTTAACCTACCATAGATACTTGTAACCCAGCCGGAGCCGGGCGGTAGTGACAGCCGGAGCCGGGCGGTAGTGACATCCAAGAGTCGGCTTATTTTGTTGGATGCACCATAGACATGTGGCTCCTCCTGCATATTATAATCAAATAAAGAGCTAAACCGACAAGGGTCATGCAGTGCTGCAGGGCAGAGAGTAGGGCCGGGTCTATGATTCTGCATGATAGAATGATGATAGATGGACTGACTGGTTTCAGTCTCCCTAAGTCTTAAGTCAATAAAGTTCAGTTGAAATTCTTTTCGTATTATTGTTCTCAAACTACTACCTGACAAGCCAAGATTGCAATCTACTCCCTCTTTGAAAGCATACAGCTTAGCCAATTTATCAGTTCTATCATGCATCTGAAGACCAATGTGAGACGGAATCCACAGCATGTGCACTCTGACTCCACTGTCCACAATCCTACCATACCTGTGTCTGGCTTCTGACACAAGCATGCCACAATTTATGCTTAAGGAGTTGGGAACATGGATGATAAAGAATTAGTTGCAATTAAAGTGTCAACTTTAGATACATGGACGCATTTGAGTGCAAGGAGTATGGCAGTTCTGCTTGAAGGGTAGAGGCCCAGTTACTGATGCGTGCTCTAATTTCACAGAGAGCACAGCTAAATGTCATCCATCCCTGTACATTGTATCATGCCGACTATTATAATCAAAGCACTAAACCGACAAGGGTCATGTATCATACCGAAATAAAATTATTATTATTATTATTATTATTATGAAAGGTTCACCGGCCCGGTCACAGACCGGGCCGCGGGGGCGTTACCCCCCGGAACTCTCTCCAGGTAAACTCCAGATCACTCCCCCATGGAAGATGAACTTGAGTTTAAGACGGTTCAGGCAGCTGTGACAAGCAGCTTTCAGGGAGGTTATGCGAGGTTCCAGGACATCTGGTGATTAGACAGTGATAGTAGAGATGGAAATACACCATGTGTGGGTAACCCTAAAAGACGTTGGTCAGCAAATGTCAGCGGGTTGTGGAGAGTGAGAATGTGAAGGTAAATGAGGCAAGTTGGTATCCATTGCAGGTTTTGTCTCAATTTAAAAAAAAAACAATATGGCCGCAAGGGTTTCCGATGACAAGCGAGTAGCAGTTAGCATGTCGTAAGAGGCACAAAAGTAGGAGAGACATTGGCAGCTGTCAAAATTGGAAGAGACAGTGTGATGATAGTGGTGTCCAGGGAGGAAGGAATCTGGATAGACAGGGAAAGCAGTGGCAGTAAGTAAGAGTTAGTTTAATATCTATTGTGCACCCCATACCCATCCTGTGGGCGGCAGTCAAAAAGTTTACAGAGGTACATAATGGGTCCAAGGATTGGGCCCCAAAGTTTTGATAGCTGAACAAGTTAAAAAGGTAATGACCCCAATGGAAATAAGTCACTTTGTCTCGACTTTTTGGGTTATCCCAGAAACGTAAGTAACCATTCTTACAGGATTCATTACCTTTGTAACTCGTGAGTTCATTACCTTTGTACCTAGTTCAGCTATCAAAACTTTGGGGGCCCAGTCCCTGGACCCATTACGTACCTCTGTAATCTGTAAATACCTTTGTAACTTGTCATGATTGTGACCAGAGCTACCTGGAGTTCATTACCTTTGTAAATTGTAAGTTCATTACCTTTGTAAATTGTGAGTTCATTACCTCTAACTTGCTCAGCTATCAAAACTTTGGAGTCCAGTCCCTGGACCAATTATGTACCTCTGTAATCTTTTGACTACCGCCCACAGGATGGGAATGGGGTGCATAATAAACATATTAAACTAACTAACCCAGGTTCTTTACACATATGCTGCTATGTATGATAATCTACGTAAACCTACTGAACCATTCACAGTAAGTAGGAGAGGATGGTTATTCACAACTGTGACAGACGCTATGGTTTATTTAAGTTGTACCATGTACCTTTAGAAATAAAGATTATTATTATTATTATTCTTAAGTATCAGAAAGGTCACCCAGAACGCTGACACACAAGTCACGCAATGAGGCGTTTCCCAAAAGTAGTATCGGGTTTGAAGGAAGGTCCGTGGACTTGCTGGGGTCAGTTAAAGGTGTCACAGGGGTAAACATCCCAAAAGAAGCCAAAACATGAACTGCACTATATATGAATCAACGTTTCTTATTTATTTTTGTTAAAATTGAGCAAAAGGGACAGCTTGGAGTAGAGACAGAAACCATGTCCTGCTCCCCGTCCAAGAATGTCCTCAGCTGCATGAAAGCTGAGGACATTCTTGGACGGGGAAACCTTACCCTTCATGCCAGTAAACCAGCATTCCAAGATGGCATCTCCCTCATCAACCAAACCAGGCTCACTCAACAAGAAAGACGGGCCGCTCTTCCTGGAACCGACAGTCAACGTCCAGGAATATTACCATCATCCAGGGATACGACGCCACCCATCGAGTCCCCAGAGAGCGGCCCAGCGCATCTAAGACCCATATTATTAGTGACTTTCATCTTGCATATAATTATTCACTTCTGGAATTTCACTAGTATCTTCCAACATGTAAACAGAGGCAATAAGCGTTAAAGATTGTTCATATTTATTTGCCACTAACAGTAGACTGACCTAAGTAATTTTTAAGTAGGTCTGTCTTTTTCCCCCTTAATCTAACTTCTAAATAACTGAAAGAAGCCTTTTTGGCTGGAGTTGGATTCCATTGCGACTTGAATTCTCACACACACTCTTGGCTTCTCTTATTTCTTTTTTTTCCCCTCTCTTTAATGTAATATGTTGGCTCCTTAAATGACCCTCTCTTTCCATGAGCCTGTAAATGCCTCTCTTTTGACCTAGAAGATATTTTAATCTACTGTTTGTCCATTTGAGGTCATTTTTGTTTGAAACATGTAGAGCCTTAGCGGGACAATACTTCGAAAAATATCATATTGGCAACCACCTCTACCGTCCTGCTACACAGGATAATCCTGTTAGACTTCCCCAGTCCACTGTACCAAGATAATCCCTCAGCCACCAAGTAGGCTGCATGGATATCAAGGGACCCTGACTTGATTAGAGTTATTAAGGTAATTCCACGATATATTGAGATTAAATTGTGATCATTTCATCATTAATTTCAAGATTATTAATTAGAGATTCCGTATATGAAAAAACAATTGCAGGTCATTTCTTCTAGTTGGCTCTGTTACAAACCGTTTTAAAAAACACGATCCTGGGTTATATATTGAAAGTCGGTAGACTCAAAATTTCCTGTCAGATTGTTCTAATTTGAGTATAGCTAAAATATCCCATTAAAGTAATATTTTCGTATCCAGATGCCCTAATAGTTTTGTCCCATAGAAGTTTACCATGTTCCTTATCTAGGTCAGATAACCAGAAGTTCCAGCTGTGAATTAAGATACAAAATTGATAATGAAGAAGACTGAATCTGTTCGGTTACAATTTCTTGAGGGATGTGAAAATATAATCTTTGGTAACAATAAAAGGCACAATGCCGTGACTGGAACACTACACAAATAACCTACACATAAAAGAGAGGAGCTTACGACTACGCTTCGGTACAACTTGGACCATTTACAAAGTCAATGTGGCTTTGTAAATGGTCCGAGTCGGACCGAAACGTTGACGTAAGCTCCTCTCTTCTATGTGCGGGTTATTTGTGTATAATCTTTGGTGTGACCTACAGACTTCCAAACCTAGTTAAGGTCAGGTTAGGTCAGGTTTGTCAGAAAACAAGACAAGTGTTTCCTGACGCGGGTCTTAATGCAACAGTTAAATTATATTTGACGTACATGGCCACTCTGCCACCCTTCCTGTTGACTCCATCCGCGTGGAATGGGTTACATCCTTCACATACCATTCACGTCCCTGTTATTCAAATTGAACCAGGTCTCTGTTATTACAATCATGTCAATATTTCCCGCATGTGCAATTAATCATGGCTCGTCGATGTTATTTCTAGCGCTTCTATTGTTAGTATAAATCACTAAGGGAGTTAGTCATACGCCTCCCTCCACTGTCTCTTTGTTGACTAGTTCCTATTCTTATTAGTAACTATACGATGAACTACTGACTTTTTTGAACATTTCCAGGCAATTTTTGCTACTTGTATGTCTAGTGCTCCAGCCTATTAGTTCCTCCCCCCTACACATAATTCTATCTTCCGTCAGATAAGAGTCTTATACAACTCAACAATGGCCCCCTTGAAGATTGAGACACTTATGCAACATATGGGAATCTTTATTCAGGAAACGTTTCGCCACACAGTGGCTTCATCAGTCCAGTACAAAGTAGAAAGGCGAACATCAAAATGGTATACAATACCGACAGGTTGTTAGGTAAGATACATATGCAACAGTTAGACAACTTTATTCCGAAACGTTTCGCCTACACAGTAGGCTTCTTCAGTCGAATACAGAAAGTAGGCAGGAACAGTAGAGATGTGAAGACGATGTAATCAGTCCATCACCCTTGTAGTCGTAGAATTTGAGGTTGTCAGTCCCTCGGCCTGGAGAAGTTCAGTTCCATAGTCAGGAACTGAACTTCTCCAGGCCGAGGGACTGACAACCTCAAATTTTACGACTTCAAGGGTGATGGACTGATTACATCGTCTTCACATCTCTACTGTTCCTGCCTACTTTCTGTATTCGACTGAAGAAGCCTACTGTGTAGGCGAAACGTTTCGGAATAAAGTTGTCTAACTGTTGCATATGTGTCTTACCTAACAAGTAGAAAGGCGTAAGGAGAGGAGTTTGAGGTAATCAGTCCCTCAGCCTGTCAGACACTGCAACATCATGGGATCTTGTTACAAAGAATTCTTCAACACTTGTCCAACCTTTGGACGAAGATCTACTTCGACTAGTGAATGGTACCACTATGACCCCGCCTCCTCCTGCTTCACCTCACCTGACTACAGTATATAAGCCACATCTACGACCCTATACTGTACATTCTACAAGATTGATGGACTGAACACATCGACTCCAGGCTGAGGGACTGATTACCTCAAACTCCTCCTCTCCTTACGTCTTTCTACTTTGTACTGGACTGATGAAACCACTGTGTGGCGAAACGTTTCCTAAATAAAGATTCCCATATGTTGCATAAGTGTCTCAATCTTCAACTTGTCGGTTTTTCAAACCATTCATCACAATGGCCCCCTTGATAGAGTTGACTAACGCTGCCACTCCTGGCCTAGAGAGATGTCACAAATCCCTTGCATGAATATCATGTTTACCATGGAAATTATCCTAGTTTCAATGAATGAGATTGCAGGTTCTTTGCAGTACCTGTCTCGCTACCTATTTACTCCAACTGCCCTAGACACCCTTTCATTGCCTGCACCTCTTCTAGGTGCAGGCAATAACCTTATTAAGTCTATAACTGTTCCACACTTAAGAGAACCCGTCATGCTCTTTCCAATATTTCCTCCAGCACAGTGGTAGATAATGAACTTGTGTACGAATGGTATATAATAACCTTCACGACTACGACAACTACTACTACAACTAACCCATCTCTTTGGGAAGGACCTACTTCCACTGGGGAATCCCGCCTACCAGTGAATATGCCCTCGTCTGCTACACCTGACGTTACTATATAAGCGCCAGGATCCTTTCTTCTGCTTCAGAATCTCCACGACTATGGTGCTCTTCGCACCTACTCCTAGGTTGAGGGACTGATTACCTCATCTTCTGTACATAGTTCTACTGTCTTCAAGTTATGTTCTAGAATTTGTATTGATAAAGCCACTGGATGGCGAAACGTCTACGATAAAGATACCCAGATGTTGCACATGTGTCTTAAGATAATGAACTTGTTGACATTACCTAACAAAAAACAAAGACACAATACCGTGACTGGAACAATACACAAATAACCCGTACATAGGAAAGAGAAGCTTACAACGACGTTTCGGTCCGACCTAGACCATTTACGTCGTCGTTGTAATAAAGTTGGTAGAATTACCGACAATATGTAAAGTAAAAGGACACAAGTGGAACTGAACTTCTCCAGGCCGAGGGACTGACAACCTCAAATTCTACGACTACAAGGGTGATGGACTGATTACATCGTCTTCACATCTCTACTCTTCCTGCCTATTTTCTGTATTCGACTGAAGAAGCCTACTGTGTAGGCGAAACGTTTCGGAATAAAGTTGTCTAACTGTTGCATATGTGTCTTACCTAACAACCTGTCGGTATTGTATACCATTTTGATGTTCAACTAATGTGACATTTATTGTGGCAACGTTTCGCTCTCCAGGAGCTTTATCAAGCCATTACAAACAATACATGGACACAGAGGGTATATAAAGGCTCAGAGTGAGGTGCAACACTAGTGAGGCACCATTTCGATGTTCATTAGTGGTAGTAGTAGTAGTAGTAGTAGTAGTAGTAGTGGTAGTGACAAAAGTAATACAATATGGTATTCAGAGCGTCTCTGAATCTCATCTCATGAGATTCAGAGACGCCCAATTAGTGATCAAAGAAATTAATTTCCGCAGAAGCAAGTGCCTCGAATCAGCACTGATCGCTGTTTCGAATACAATTAAACAAAACAACGGCAGCTTCACCATCTCCGAAGTCTTAGCAAGAATCCTCCTGAAAACAGTAAACCCTGCCATCACATAGTCTCTCCTGTTATACTACACAAAGCACAGAGAGTGAACACTGAAACAAGCTGCCTCATTCCAGTCAATATTTGTCCAACCTATTTTTATGTTACCCAAGTAATAGCTTTTATATCCTTTTACTCATGTACGAATTAGTTGCTCTACCATATTGTATTATTTCTGTCACTACCACCACCACTGAGGGACTGATTACCTCATTCTCCTCCTGTTCTTCAAGTTTCTCCTACGTATGGACTGATGAAGCCACTGTGTGGCGAAACGTTTCCTCAGTAAAGATACCCAAGAGTTGCACATGTGTCTAATTTATCTACATGTCGGTTCTCTGAACCATTCATCTACAAATCTAACTACTACTACTACTACTACCACTAGTGAACATCGAAATGTTACCTCACTCTGAGCCTTTATATACCCTCTGTGTCCCTCTGTCATACATGTTGATTCCACGTCTGCAATCAATGCCCTCTCCCATCCTCAACCACAGGACAATGTTCACTTCATCACATCGATCCTGAGCATAATGACAGCCTTAGAAGTTCAGGGTAACAGATCGACATTGAACTGGATCCCCAGCCATGCTGGCATCCGGGGAGATGAGGCGGCAGATGATGCAGCCAAGGCAGCAACAGACTATCCACATGTTGGGATTACTGTCCCAATCAGCCTGCGACAGACCAAACTGGTGGCTGCCAGAGCCACGAAACTTATGGGGGAGGTCTTAGGTGATACCCTATCTCAACAGTGGTACCGAGCAGCGACTCAGGGAGAACCCCCTCCATATGATAGAAGCTGGTCCAGAGCGCAGTGTACCGCCATCCATCGGCTTCGTTTGGGCTTTCCCACAGCCAAGATGATGGTAGACAAGGCTGAGGAGGAGATGTGCCAGTACTGTCAGCACGTTGTCCAGCGGCCCCTAACACACTATCTTCTGGAGTGCGAAGTTACTGAGACGCTCCGCAGGCAACTAGGAGTGATATTCCCTCCCGAAGAGGAACCAGAGATGACTGCGGCCACACTAGTGTACCATGGAGTCAACGAACCAGACAAGCTGTTACCTGTGATAACGACATATCCTCCTCCTCGCTAGTGTCCATAGTTAGGAGTACATACGGTGTAGTCACTTATGAGATGCACCAGTTGAACTGACCAGAAGAGTGCTTGAACAGCATATGTCGCATCATTGTAGAAACCTTTCTCCCTCGGGAGCCAGAGACGGGTCATCGCAAGATTGAGACCCGTGCCAGGACTACGGTCTTGGCCAACATTATACATACACATGTATTGTTTGTAATGGCTTGATAAAGCTCCTGGAGAGCGAAACGTTGCCACAATAAATGTCACATTAGTTGCACTTGTGTCCTTTTACTATACATTTACGTCGTCGTCTGACCGCGGGTTCAAACCCCACCCGTGGTATGGTTTGTTTGCAATCGTGTCATTACGATTTCGTGAGTCATGTTCCAGGCTGGGGACTGACTGCATCAAATTCCCCATCTTCCATCTTTCTCTGCATTGGACTGAAGTCACTGATTGGCGAAACGTTTCCAGGATAAAGATACCCAAATGTGCACACGTGTTTCATTTATCAATTTCCAGTTGCATGATTTCATAGTAGGTTAATATACGTGTATTTTTGTCCTGCTAAGATATCGTTCGGATTTTTAACTCTGGAGGGTTTGCCACCCAGGAAAGTCAGTGCGTGTGGGTCGCGTGTGCGTGTGGGTCGCATAGGATGCGACCCACACCAGTCAACTAACACCCAGGTACCTATTTGCTGCTAGGTGAACAGGACAACAGGTGCAAGGAAACCACATCGAAATGCCTCCACCCCGCCGGGAATCAAACCCGAGCCCTCCGTATATGAAGCGAGACCTTTAGCCACCAGGTCACAGGAGCACCGGTGACGAAAACGACAGAGCTCAAGGCTGCCTTGTGTGTGGGGATAATTAGGTTCTATTGATGAAGATGCCGTTAAACTCACAGGGGTCATACAGTGCCTGAGGAATGGTAGGTAAGCGTGGTTGATCCAGCGACTGCAAGATACGTCCAACTATTTACATCAAAAGCCCTCCACCAGTATCAAACCTCCCGTATGAAGTGTGTGGGGGAAGCAGGAGACGACAGTGTTGAGGGAAGAGGAATATGGTGGAGAAAGTGGGACAGAGGTGAAAGAAAGATGGTGTAGTGAAGGTGGGTCAGGTGGTTGAGGTGGGCCAGGGGTGGACGAGAAGGTGGCTTAGGTGGTACAGGTGGTGGAGGTGGGCCAGGGGAGGACGGGATGATGGCTTAGGTGGTACAGGTGGTGGAGGTGGGCCAGGGGAGGACGGGATGATGGCTTAGGTGGTACAGGTGGTGGAGGTGGGCCAGGGGAGGACGGGAAGGTGGCTTAGGTGGTACAGGTGGTGGAGGGGGGGTTGTGAGGTGTGTGGGAGGGTCGCAGGTATGTGGAATTTCCGCTCAGACGCTGGAGTCTTGTTGCACTTGCAACGATACCTTAGTACACAGGTTCTAAACCTTTTTACAATCACAAACTTCCGATGTTTGGCCCAATATGTGCCCATACCAACATGACTCACGAAATCGTAATGACACGATTGCAGACAAACCATACCACGGGTGGAGTTTGAACCCGCGGTCAGAGAGTCTCAGTTTTGAGACTGATCGCAGGTTCTAACCCCACCAGTGGTATGGTTTATGTCCATACCACCTTCACTAGACTGTGGAAATCATCAGTACTTGGAGAGATAAGAAAACAGCTGATAGTTTTATCTCTTTTCTTTTAAATTGCTCAGAAATCGGGTCCAGTACCCCCATTATTTAGTTCCCATACCCCCAAGGGGTATGTATACACCCGGCTGGGTGAGTGTAATTTGGCCCTGCATAATAATAATAATAATAGGTACAAGGTATACAGACCATAGCTGACATCAGTGACATACTACTGTACAGAAAGCCACTTGTTATGAAGAGCATTTCCCGCAAATTAGGTTAGTTTTGTTCCAGGATGCGACCCACACCAGTCCACTAACACCCAGGTACCCCATTTTATACTGATGGGTGAACATGGATATCAGGTGTCTTATGGATAAACGTCCCTAATGTTTTCCAGCCGTACCAGAGATTCGAACTCCGGACCTCAGTGTGTGAGCTGAGTGTACTAACGATCCAGTTACGTGACGCCCAGTAGGCCTGCTAGTATTTAAGAGAATGTGTCAAACATAACTGCCATCATGGTGAGTAAGACCCACATAATACATGAAACAAGACCCAGACCCACATAATACATGAAACAAGACCCAGACCCACATAATACATGAAACAAGACCCAAACCCACATAATACATGAAACAAGACCCAAACACTCCTAATGGTACTAATTAAACTAATGGAACAACATGATTTTGTAACTCTGTTCCTGTATCTTGATTGTATACCATTATCATAACATTGGTAAAGCACCTAAGAACTGGGACTCAGAGGGAAAATCACATGTTGAGTGTAAACTAATGTTGCCGAGTGCTTACTAATGTATGTACGATTGAGGTAACTAGTGACATGGTCCTCAGACAAATAGAGAAACTAAAACCTAACAAATCCCCAGGTCCTGATGAACTGTTTGCAAGGGTGTTAAAGGAATGTAAAGAGAAACTTAGCATACCTTTGGCTAATCTTTTTAACATATCACTACAAATTAGCATAGTGCCTGATAAGTAGAAAATGGCAAATGTAATACCTATTTACAAGGCAGGTGACAGGTCCTTGGCTTTGAACTATAGACCAATAAGCCTTACCTCCATAGTGGGAAAATTTATGGAATCAATAATTGCCGAAGCAATTCTTAGCCATCTTGACAGGCACAGATTGATTCTCAACACGGTTTTACAAAGGGGCGTTCCTGTCTTACGAATTTACTAACTTTTTTCACTAAGGTGTTTGAGGAGGTAGATCATGGTAATGAATATGATATTGTGTATATGGACTTCAGTAAAGCTTTCGATAGAGTTCCACATCAAAGGCTATTGAGGAAACTTATGGCACATGGAATAAGGAGAAATTTTTTCCTGGGTAGAGGCATCGTTGACAAATAGGCAGCAGAGAGTTTGCATAAATGGGGAGAAATCAGAATGGGGGCACGTCACAAGCGGTGTTCCTCAGGGGTCAGTGTTAGACCCCTTTTTGTTCACAATTTACATAAACGACATAGATGAGGGAATAAATCACGACATAAGCAAATTTGCTGATGACACCAAAATAGGCCGTCCAATTCATTCTAATGAGGACACTAGAGCACTCCAGGATGATTTGAATAGACTGATGCAATGGTCGGAGAAGTGGCAGATGCAGTTTAATATTGACAAATGGAAAGTTCTAAATGTTGGACAGAAAATAACCATGCCACATATAAACTAAATAATGTAGATCTTAATACTACTGATTGCGAAAAGGATTTAGGAGTTCTGGTTAACAGTAATCTAAAACCAAGACAACAGTGCATTAGTGTTCGCAATAAAGCTAACAGAATTCTTGGCTTCATATCAAGAAGTATAAATAATAGAAGTCCTCAGGTTGTTCTTCAACTCTGTATATCCTGGGTTAGGCCTCATTTAGACTATGCTGCTCAGTTCTGGTCACTGTATTATAGAATGGATATAAATGCTCTGGAAAACGTACAGAGGAGGATGACAAAGATGATCCCATGTATCAGAAATCTTCCCTATGAGGATAGACTGAGGACCTGAATCTGTACTCTCTAGAAAGGCGTAGAATTAGGGGGGATATGATCGAGGTGTATAAATGGAAAACAGGAATTAATAAAGGGGATGTAAACAGCGTGCTAAAAATATCCAGCCAAGACAGGACTCGCAGCAATGGTTTTAAATTGGAAAAATTCAGATTCAGGAAGGATATAGGAAAGTACTGGTTTGGTAATAGTTGTGGATGAGTGGAACAAATTCCCGAGTTGATAAATTAGAAACATATGCAATGCTTGGGTATCTTTATTGAGGAAAAGTTTCGCCATACAGTGGCTTCATCAGTCCATACAAACGAGAATGGTGAAGAACAAGAGGAGTTTGAGTAATCAGTCCCTCAACCTTGAGTCGATGTGGTCAGTCCATCAATCTATTCAAGATTGATGGACTGAACACATCGACTCAAGGTTGAGGGACTGATTACCTCATTCTCCTCCTGTTCTTCAAGTTTCTCCTACGTATGGACTGATGAAGCCACTGTGTGGCGAAACGTTTCCTAAATAAAGATACCCAAGAGTTGCACATGTGTCTAATTTATCAGGACAATACTGCGATGTTTCGCTCAGCAGGACAATACTGCTGAGAAATACGAGGTATGAGAAGAGATTTAACTGATAACTTAAGAAGACAGGAGGACCAGGGGGGAGACATGATCATGACGTGCAAGATAATGAGGGTAATAGACAGGTGTAAACAGAGGCGGGAAACGGGACACGGAGATTCAGATGGAAATTAAAAGTATATACGAGCCATACGGATGTCAGGAAGTATTTCTTCAGCCTCGGAAAGTGATACAAGATGGACGAGGAAGTAGCGGAAATTAACTCAATATATGATGTGAAAGAAGGAAAAAATTGTACTATACTGTGACTGGGACAACACACAAGTAACTTAAGACGACGTTTCGGTCCGAAACGTCGCGTTTCCTTCTGGTATGTGCTGGTTATTTGTGTATAATTTGAAAGTATGACAGTTCACGAGGCTAGGAAGTGAATCTTGCCAATGGTATGTTGAGAGGCAGGGCCAGGAGCTAAGACTCAACTCCTGCAACCACTTATCAGTAAGTATATACAGAGAAGCACACACACGCAGGAAATAACAAAGATAAATGTAGTGGGTTAAATAGAAGACCCCCACAGTGTATTTATAAGTGAGCCAGGGGCTGTAACACAGGTGGATGATGGGATACAGCTCCTGGACAGTGCACTGCACTGGAGTTTCAGGACTTGCTTGTCACCGGTTCAAACCCCACCCGTTCCGTGGTTTGCAGTCGTGTTAGGATTTCGTGAGTCATCTTGAAAGTAGGTCAAGATTCAAGACTCACGAAATCGTAATGACACGATTGCAAATAAACCATACCATGGGTGGGGATAGAACCCGCGGTCAGAGTGTCATAAAACTACAGACCGACGCGTTAGCCACTGGACCAGCTAGCCACAATAAGATTCATCCAACTAGGTATATTTCTACACCATAGGAAGGTTAGCATAGGCCACCACTGTGACCACAAATGTAAATTTACAGACGGATCTCCCTCTAGCGGGAGATCCGTCATCACAGCCGTCTTGAGCAATGATAATGACTAACGGTACTGCATTATCCCGGTACTGCATTATCCCAGTACTGCATTATCCCAGTACTGCATTATCCCAGTACTGCATTATCCCGGTACTGCATTATCCCAGTACTGCATTATCCCAGTACTGCATTATCCCGGTACTGCATTATCCCGGTACTGCATTATCCCAGTACTGCATTATCCCAGTACTGCATTATCCCGGTACTGCATTATCCCGGTACTGCATTATCCCGGTACTGCATTATCCCAGTACTGCATTATCCCAGTACTGCATTATCCCGGTACTGCATTATCCCGGTACTGCATTATCCCGGTGCTGCATTATCCCGGTGCTGCATTATCCCAGTACTGCATTATCCCAGTACTGCATTATCCCGGTACTGCATTATCCCGGTGCTGCATTATCCCGGTACTGCATTATCCCGGTGCTGCATTATCCCGGTGCTGCATTATCCCAGTACTGCATTATCCCAGTACTGCATTATCCCAGTACTGCATTATCCCGGTACTGCATTATCCCGGTACTGCATTATCCCGGTACTGCATTATCCTGGTACTGCATTATCCCGGTGCTGCATTATCCCGGTACTGCATTATCCCGGTACTACATTATCCCGGTACTGCATTATCCCGGTACTGCATTATCCCGGTACATTATCCTGGTACTGCATTATCTTGGTACTGCATTATCCCGGTACTGCATTATCTCGGTAGTGCATTATCCCGGTACTGCATTATCCTGGGGAGCCAGTACCTTCCCCAGTACAAGATCCAGGGTGACCCAGTAATGGGCAAGATACCTCCAGTTTGATTAAGAGTCCCGCACAAGTCTCAGGTTAATAATCTGTGAATATTTTGTGGGTGAGAAGGTCGAGAAAATGTGGAGTAAGACTGGGAATTATGTGTAGGAGAGGAAAGTAATGGGGCAGGTGGTGGAGGCGGGGCAGGTGGTGGAGGCGGGGCAGGTGGTTGAGGTGGGGCAGGTGGTTGAGGTGGGGCAGGTGGTTGAGGTGGGGCAGGTGGTTGAGGTGGGGCAGGTGGTTGAGGTGGGGCAGGTGGTGGAGGAGGGGTAGGTGGTTGAGGTGGGGCAGGTGGTTGAGGTGGGGCAGGTGGTGGAGGAGGGGTAGGTGGTTGAGGAGGGGTAGGTGGTTGTGGTGGGGCTGGTGGTTGAGGTGGGGCAGGTGGTTGAGGTGGGGTAGGTGGAGGAGGGGTAGGTGGTTTAGGTGGGGTAGGTGGTTGAGGTGGGGTAGGTGGTTGAGGTGGGGTAGGTGGTTGAGGTGGGGTCGGTGGTTGAGGTGGGGCAGGTGGTTGCGGTGGGGATGGTGGTTGTGGTGGGGCAGGTGGTGGAGGAGGGGTAGGTGGTTGAGGTGGGGTAGGTGGTTGAGGTGGGGCAGGTGGTGGAGGAGGGGTAGGTGGTTGAGGTGGGGTAGGTGGTTGAGGTGGGGTAGGTGGTTGAGGTGGGGTAGGTGGTTGAGGTGGGGCAGGTGGTGGAGGAGGGGTAGGTGGTTGAGGTGGGGTAGGTGGTTGAGGTGGGGCAGGTGGTTGAGGTGGGGCAGGTGGTGGAGGAGGGGTAGGTGGTTGAGGAGGGGTAGGTGGTTGAGGTGGGGCAGGTGGTTGAGGTGGGGCAGGTGGTGGAGGAGGGGTTGGTGGTTGTGGTGGGGTTGGTGGTTGAGGTGGGGCAGGTGGTTGAGGTGGGGCAGGTGGTGGAGGAGGGGTAGGTGGTTGAGGAGGGGTAGGTGGTTGAGGTGGGGCAGGTGGTTGAGGTGGGGTAGGTGGAGGAGGGGTAGGTGGTTGAGGTGGGGTAGATGGTTGAGGTGGGGCAGGTGGTTGAGGTGGGGCAGGTGGTTGAGGAGGGGCAGGTGGTTGAGGAAGGGCAGGTGGTGGAGGTGAGGTAGGTGGTGGAGGTGGGGTAGGTGGTTGAGGTGGGGTGGGTGGTTGTGGGGGGGTAGGTGGTTGAGGTGGGGTGGTTGGTTGAGGTGGGGTAGGTGGTGGACGTGGGGTAGGTGGTTGAGGTGGGGAAGGTGGTTGAGGTGGTTGAGGGGGGTAGGTGGTGGAGGTGGGGTAGGTAGTGAAGGTGAGGTAGGTGGTTGAGGGGGGTAGGTGGTTGAGGTGGTGGAGGTGGGGTAGGTAGTGGAGGTGGGGTAGGTAGTGAAGGTGGGGTAGGTAGTGAAGGTGGGGTAGGTGGTTGAGCTGGGGAAGGTGGTTGAGGTGGTGGTGGTTGAGGGGGGTAGGTGGTTGAGGGGGTAGGTGGTTGAGGGGGGTAGGTGGTTGAGGTGGTGGAGGTGGGGTAGGTAGTGAAGGTGGGGTAGGTGGTTGAGGTGGTGGAGGTGGGGTAGGTAGTGAAGGTGGGGTAGGTGGTTGAGGTGGGGTAGGAAGTGAAGGTGGGGTAGGTGGTGGACGTGAGGTAGGTGGTGGGGGTGGGGTAGGTAGTGGAGGTGGGGTAGGTAGTGGAGGTGAGGTAGGTAGTGGAGGTGGGGTAGGTAGTGGAGGTGGGGTAGGTAGTGAAGGTGAGGCAGGCGGTGGAGGTGGGGTTGTGAGGTGTGTGGGAGGAAGGGTCGCAGGTAGTGGAGGTGGGGCTGTGAGGTGTGTGGGAGGGAGGGTCGCAGGTAGTGGAGGTGGGGTTGTGGGGTGTGTGGGAGGGTCGCAGGTAGTGGAAGTGGGCTTGTGGGGTGTGTGGGAGGGAGGGTCGCAGGTAGTGGAGGTGGGGCTGTGAGGTGTGTGGGAGGGTCACAAGTTGTGGTTTGGGGGAGGAAGGGTCACAAGTTGTGGTTGTGGGGGAGGGTCACAAGTTGTGGTTGTGGTGTGGGGGAGGAAGGGCGGGTCACAAGTTGTGGTTGTGGTGTGGAGGAGGAAGGGTGGGTCACAGGTTGTGGTTGTGGTGGAGGAAGGGTGGGTCACAAGTTGTGGTTGTGGTGTGGGGGAGGAAGGGAGGGTCACAAGTTGTGGTTGTGGTGTGGGGAAGGAAGGGTGGGTCACAGGTATGTGGAATTTCCGCTCAGACAGAGACTGGAGTCTCAGTGTTCCAACAAGGACGCTGCAGTATTTACTGAATGTATCACAGACATTACCCACACGATGGTTACTTCCAATCAACATTCCATACTTATAATCAACATTATTTCCAAAAGGAAATAATGTTAATAATAAGTATAGAATACAAGATATTTATATCAATAACACACCAAGGACACACGTGTTCGTGTACGTGTGTGGGCGTTGGTAGGTGTGTGACTTATACTTCAACTTTCTGTGTCCTTGGTGAGGTTTCTTGAAGATTATGCCACACAGTTCTGGTCTCCGGACATTAGAATTACTATAAACATGGGGAAGCGCTAAAGCTTATACATCGCCTGTAGGGATGGGATGGAAGGTATTCAGGCTTAATTTAGGGAACTGGAGTACAAATCCAGTTCCCTAGATCAAGAGCCCCTCACCAGCATCAAGCAACCTCCCTTGAGGGGATTGAATGGGCATAAATTCGTTGGAAAACACACAGAGGATGACCAAGTTGATCCCATATATTAGAAAACATTCTTTCGAGAACTAAGGCCACTGAATCTACACTCTCTGGAAAGGCGTATTATCAGGGGGAATATAACTGAAGTGTACAAATGGTACACAATGGTACAAATGGTACACAATGGTACACAATGGATTCATATCGGAAAACTTAAGAATGGATGTAGGGCAGCACTAGTTTGGCAAGAGTTGTGGACGAGTGGAACGGACTCCAGAGTAGCGTCAGTCAATGGAAAAGCATCACCTGGAAGCCAAAGTTGTGGACTGAACACATCAGTCGATATGTTCAGTCCATCAAGACTGATGGACTGAACACACCGACTCCAGGCTGAAGGACTGATTACCTCAACCGTTCAGGCTGGTGAAACGTTCCCAGATTAAAGATTCCCTAAGGTTGCACATTGATGAATGTAAACATGACTCACGAAATTGTAATGAAATATACCTAGTTGGATGAATCTTATTGTGACCAGCTGGTCCAGTGGCTAACGCGACGGCCTGGAGTTTTGAGACTCTCTGATCGCGGGTTCTATCCCCGTCCGTGGTATGGTTTTTTTATGAATGTAAACATTGCTAAGTATACATTAGTGTTGCTAAGAGTAAACACTGGTGATATGGGGGGGATGGAGGTGGGGGTGGAAGGAAAGGTGTTGTAGAGCTTGTCAGACAGGGGGACAGACTGGTTTGGACTCCAAGGATGGAGAGAAATCTGACCAGGGAACGAGTAGGGCTTGGATTGATGTGTAACTTCTGGGTATCCTTATTGTAGACGTTTCGCCATCCAGTGGCTTTATCAATACAAATTCCAGGACATTCCTGTACAACAGAGCTTGAATCCATGGCAAGTGTGACCTAAACCTCACAGGCCCGTGTGTTAACACAAGCCGGATGTGAAAGTGACACGAGCTTGAATCCATGGCAAGTGTGACCTAAACCTCACAGGCCCGTGTGTTAACACAAGCCGGATGTGATAGTGACACAACAATGTCACTATCGCATCTGCAAGGAGAAATGATAGGATGAATAATGAGATTTTTCAAAACAAGGGATGCCAAGCCACTGATGATACTTTTTAAATCACTTCTCTCTAGGCTGGAATACTGCTGTATGCTAACAGCTCTGTCCAAAGAAGGTGAAACCGCTGATCCAGAGAATGTACAGAGAACATTCACTGTACATACAAGTTCAGTCAAGCACCTTAATTACTGGAAACTTTTTGAGTCACTTGGCCTATACTCCCTGGAATGCAAGAGAGAGAGAGAGAGAGAGAGAGAGAGAGAGAGAGAGAGAGAGACAGACAGACAGACAGAGAGAGAGACAGAGAGAGATAGAGAGAGAGAGACAGAGAGAGACAGAGGAGGGATGTGGGTGGCCTTACTGTTATGTACAAGGCCAATATTGTCAAAATACCACACTTGGATCCACTTCGAGGACAGCGTGAAACAAGCTTTTATGCCACAAGACGGGCAGAAAGCAGCAACTTCACTCTGGCTGTACCCTTCTCCAGAACATCACTCCATCTGAGATCATACATACCCAGGATGACTCGAGTATGGAACACATTCGTACAGCATAATGATATCAACGAGATAAAGTCAGTTGATCAAATGAAAATGCTGGCCCACAGATGGCTCCAACTTCATCCTGTCCCGTACTTGTATGTCTCATAACAATAAAAATGCTTTCAAATGAGCTGATGTAGGTAACAGCTCTTAGCTTGCCAATAAAGTTAGGAATCCTTAACCTGTAATATAGCTGTCAATAAAGCTAGGGATCCTTAACCTTGTCAAACCCTGTGTAAAAAAAAGAGAGAGAGAGAGACAGAGAGAGATAGAGACAGAGAGAGGTGCATCGTAATCTACACCTGGAAAACCCTAGAGGGACTGGTCCCAAATCTGTACACACAAATCACTCGGTACGAAAGCAACAGACTAGGTAGACGGTAGGGGCGCCATGATTACACTAAGAAAACAACAAGTATCCGGGGCCCAAGACCGTTCAACAGCCTCCCACCACACACAAGGGCAATTACCAAAAGACCCCCTGGCTGCCTTCGAGGGGGGCGGCTGGGAAGATACCTAAAGTCTATTTTCGATCAGCCGGGCTGTGGTTCGTATGATAGACTATGTGTAGCCAGCAGTAACAACCGGGTTGATTAGGCCCTCATCCACCAGGAGGCCTGGTCAAGGACTGGGCCGCTGGGGCGTTGACCCCGGAACACCCAGGTAGGTAGGTAAGTCAGGGTAACAGTCAGAACAATGGTTTCGACTTTCGCCTCCAAAGGAACTGTTTTCAGACAAGTATCCATCTTAAAAATATTAGACATTTTTACCGGTTAGTGAGAGTCAAACAGCCACAAACACTTGGTCAAGAGGCTTCAATTAAGAACATAAGAACATAAGAACGAAGGAACACTGCAGAAGGCCTACTGGCCCATGCGAGGCAGGTCCAAGTCTCCTACCGGCTTAAGCCAATGCACCCAACCTAGTCAGGTCAGGTCACATTGACTCAATTGAAAACAAAAATGTTACATGTCCTGTGGCCCGGTGGCCTGGTGGCTAAAGCTCCCGCTTCACACACGGAGGGCCCGGGTTCGATTCCCGGCGGGTGGATACATTTCGACACGTTTCCTTACACCTGTTGTCCTGTTCACCTAGCAGCAAATAGGTACCTGGGTGTTAGTCGACTGGTGTGGGTCGCATCCTGGGGGACAAGATTAAGGACCCCAATGGAAATAAGTTAGACAGTCCTCGATGACGCACTGACTTTCTTGGGTTATCCTGGGTGGCTAACCTTCCGGGGTTAAAAATCCGAACAAAATCTTATCTTATCTAACGTCATGTATCAGGAATTCGTAGTTTGCAATAGTCGTGACTGAGAATGGAACATTTCATTTATGTTTGGCACTGGCTGACTTAACGTCTCTTCACACACATTATACGTATGTCGTAACTAAATTAGACACACGTGCAACTCTTGGGTATCTTTATTGAGGAAACGTTTCGCCACACGGTGGCTTCATCAGTCCATACATAAGAACATAAGAACGAAGGAACACTGCAGAAGGCCTACTGGCCCATGCGAGGCAGGTCCAAGTCTCCTACCGGCTTAAGCCAATGTTAGTGGACTGGTGTGGGTGGCATCCTGGGTGTTAGTGGACTGGTGTGGGTCGCATTCTGGGTGTTAGTGGACTGGTGTGGGTCGCATCCTGGGTGTTAGTGGACTGGTGTGGGTCGCATTCTGGGTGTTAGTGGACTGGTGTGGGTCGCATCCTGGGTGTTAGTGGACTGGTGTGGGTCGCATCCTGGGTGTTAGTGGACTGGTGTGGGTCGCATCCTGGGTGTTAGTGGACTGGTGTGGGTCGCATCCTGGGTGTTAGTGGACTGGTGTGGGTCGCATCCTGGGTGTTAGTGGACTGGTGTGGGTCGCATCCTGGGTGTTAGTGGACTGGTGTGGGTCGCATCCTGGGTGTTAGTGGACTGGTGTGGGTCGCATCCTGGGTGTTAGTGGACTGGTGTGGGTCGCATCCTGGGTGTTAGTGGACTGGTGTGGGTCGCATCCTGGGTGTTAGTGGACTGGTGTGGGTCGCATTCTGGGTGTTAGTGGACTGGTGTGGGTCGCATTCTGGGTGTTAGTGGACTGGTGTGGGTCGCATTCTGGGTGTTAGTGGACTGGTGTGGGTCGCATTCTGGGTGTTAGTGGACTGGTGTGGGTCGCATCCTGGGTGTTAGTGGACTGGTGTGGGTCGCATCCTGGGTGTTAGTGGACTGGTGTGGGTGGCATCCTGGGTGTTAGTGGACTGGTGTGGGTGGCATCCTGGGTGTTAGTGGACTGGTGTGGGTCGCATTCTGGGTGTTAGTGGACTGGTGTGGGTCGCATTCTGGGTGTTAGTGGACTGGTGTGGGTCGCATTCTGGGTGTTAGTGGACTGGTGTGGGTCGCATTCTGGGTGTTAGTGGACTGGTGTGGGTCGCATCCTGGGTGTTAGTGGACTGGTGTGGGTGGCATCCTGGGTGTTAGGGGACTGGTGTGGGTCGCATCCTGGGTATTAGTGGACTGGTGTGGGTCGCATCCTGGGTGTTAGTGGACTGGTGTGGGTGGCATCCTGGGTGTTAGTGGACTGGTGTGGGTCGCATCCTGGGGACAAAACTGACCTAATTTGCGGGAAATGCTCAACATAACAAGCGGCTTTCTATATAGTAGTATGGTCTGTATACCTTGTACATGTACTGGTATACCTTGTACATGTACTGGTATAACTTGTACATGTACTGGTACACCTTGTACATGTATTGGTATACCTTGTACATGTACTGGTATACCTTGAACATGTACTGGTATACCTTGTACATGTACTGGTATACCTTGAACATGTACTGGTATACCTTGAACATGTACTGGTATACCTTGAACATGTACTGGTATACCTTGAACATGTACTGGTATACCTTGTACATGTACTGGTATACCTTGTACATGTACTGGTATACCTTGAACATGTACTGGTATACCTTGTACATGTACTGGTATACCTTTAACATGTACTGGTATACCTTGAACATGTACTGGTATACCTTGAACATGTACTGGTATACCTTGAACATGTACTGGTATACCTTGAACATGTACTAGTATACCTTGAACATGTACTAGTATACCTTGAACATGTACTGGTATACCTTGAACATGTACTGGTATACCTTGTACATGTACTGGTATACCTTGTACATGTACTGGTATACCTTGTACATGTACTGGTATACCTTGAACATGTACTGGTATACCTTGTACATGTACTGGTATACCTTGAACATGTACTGGTATACCTTGAACATGTATTGGTATACCTTGAACATGTACTTGTATACCTTGAACATGTACTGGTATACCTTGAACATGTACTGGTATACCTTGAACATGTACTAGTATACCTTGAACATGTACTGGTATACCTTGTACATGTACTGGTATACCTTGTACATGTACTGGTATACCTTGAACATGTACTGGTATACCTTGTACATGTACTGGTATACCTTGAACATGTACTGGTATACCTTGTACATGTACTGGTATACATCGTACATGTACTGGTATACCTTGTACATGTACTGGTATACCTTGAACATGTACTGGTATACCTTGTACATGTACTGGTATACCTTGTACATGTACTGGTATACCTTGTACATGTACTGGTATACCTTGAACATGTACTGGTATACCTTGAACATGTACTGGTATACCTTGAACATGTACTGGTATACCTTGAACATGTATTGGTATACCTTGAACATGTACTTGTATACCTTGAACATGTACTGGTATACCTTGAATATGTACTGGTATACCTTGTACATGTACTGGTATACCTTGTACATGTACTGGTATATCTTGTACATGTACTGGTATACCTTGTACATGTACTGGTATACCTTGTACATGTACTGGTATGGTAGGTAAGACACATAGGCAACAGTTAGGCAACTTTATTCCGAAACGTTTCGCCTACACAGTAGGCTTCTTCAGTCGAATACAGAAAGTAGGCAGGAACAGTAGAGAAGACGATGTAATCAGTCCATCACCCTTAAACTCGTAGAATTTGAGGTTGTCAGTCCCTCGGCCTGGAGAAGTTCAGTTCCGTAGTCAGGAACTACGGTATACCTTGAACATGTACTGGTATACCTTGTACATGTACTGGTATACCTTGTACATGTACTGTTAGTAAATAAGGATATGATGGAGCCATTTGGTACCTTGGGATAATCCAAGGAATTCATCATTTACCTTGCTCCTATGTCAAAATTAATATTACAAACATCATTGTCCTTTACCACAAGTGCCCAATTCGAAGAATTTTTAGTGAGGGTCAGGGTAGCTAGGGACACTCAGGGACAGCCTCTGTTCCAAACATTGCAACAGGATGATAAATTAGACACATGTGCAACTCTTGGGTATCTTTATTGAGGAAACGTTTCGCCACACAGTGGCTTCATCAGTCCATACGTAGGAGAAACTTGAAGAACAGGAGGAGAATGAGGTAATCAGTCCCTCAGCCTTGAATCGATGTGTTCAGTCCATCAATCTTGAGTAGAATACGGCATATGAGCGGAGAAGCAGCTTATAAACCGTATGACAGGAGAGGTGTAGCAGACATAGGTGGTGTAACATTTGTTCAATGTGGAAGTAGGTTGTGCCCAAGAATTAGGCAAGCGAAGAATTCCTAAGTATTAAGATCCTAAGAAGTTGCAGTGTCTGACAGGTTTGTAGATGAATGGTTCAGAGAACCGACATGTTGATAAATTAGACACATGTGCAACTCTTGGGTATCTTTATTGAGGAAACGTTTCGCCACACAGTGGCTTATAAGCTGCTTCTCCGCTCATCTGCCGTATTCTACTCAAGATTGATGGACTGAACACATCGACTCAAGGTTGAGGGACTGATTACCTCATTCTCCTCCTGTTCTTCAAGTTTCTCCTATGTATGGACTGATGAAGCCACTGTGTGGCGAAACGTTTCCTCAATAAAGATACCCAAGAGTTGCACATGTGTCTAATTTATCAACATGTCGGTTCTCTGAACCATTCATCTACAAAGCAACAGGACGCGAGATCCTGCTGGTCACTGGTCCCTCGTTTAATTAAACACTAAAATGGGGCATAAATTGGAAACTTGTGAAAGAAAATTTCCTACCAATTTATCTTATAGTTGTAAGATATTCAAGAGGCATTTAAAGGTTTACCAGACTTACCTTTAGTCAGGAAGACAAGCTGAGGTTGGTAGGCAAGATAGAAGCGAGGTGGACCCACGCCCACACCCACGCCCACGCCCACGCCCACGCCAGTCTAGTACAACGTCAAATACAGAATAATCTCTCACTAAGTAACAAAAAAGGCACAATACTGTGACTGGAACGATACACAAATAACCCGCACATAATACACAAAGTGACAAAGTGACTTTGTCAATGGTCCAAGTCGGACCGAAACGTCGTCGTAAGCTTCTCTCTTTTATGTGCGGGTTATTTGTGAATCTTTCACTAGTTATGCAGATAAATGTACAGTCCTGAAGCTCGGTAATGTAATTAACCCATTATTATATTCACATTGTGATTATGATAATGGGAACGAAAATATCCTTTCACTAATTGCGTCATTAATCAGTTTACAATACCAGTATAACTGCGATCCATCTTTGTAATCCTCATGGCACTGTGTTGCGCTCACTACTAGTCTGGTCATGGCACTGTGTTGCACTCACTACTGGTCTGGTCATGGCACTGTGTTGCACTCACTACTGGTCTGGTCATGGCACTGTGTTGCACTCACTACTAGTCTGGTCATGGCACTGTGTTGCACTCACTACTAGTCTGGTCATGGCACTGTGTTGCACTCACTACTGGTCTGGTCATGGCACTGTGTTGCACTCACTACTGGTCTGGTCATGGCACTGTGTTGCACTCACTACTGGTCTGGTCATGGCACTGTGTTGCGCTCACTACTGGTCTGGTCATGGCACTGTGTTGCACTCACTACTAGTCTGGTCATGGCACTGTGTTGCACTCACTACTAGTCTGGTCATGGCACTGTGTTGCGCTCACTACTAGTCTGGTCATGGCACTGTGTTGCACTCACTACTAGTCTGGTCATGGCACTGTGTTGCACTCACTACTAGTCTGGTCATGGCACTGTGTTGCACTCACTACTAGTCTGGTCATGGCACTGTGTTGCACTCACTACTGGTCTGGTCATGGCACTGTGTTGCACTCACTACTGGTCTGGTCATGACACTGTGTTGCACTCACTACTAGTCTGGTCATGGCACTGTGTTGCGCTCACTACTAGTCTGGTCATGGCACTGTGTTGCGCTCACTACTAGTCTGGTCATGGCACTGTGTTGCACTCACTACTAGTCTGGTCATGGCACTGTGTTGCGCTCACTACTAGTCTGGTCATGGCACTGTGTTGCACTCACTACTAGTCTGGTCATGGCACTGTGTTGCACTCACTACTAGTCTGGTCATGGCACTGTGTTGCGCTCACTACTAGTCTGGTCATGGCACTGTGTTGCGCTCACTACTAGTCTGGTCATGGCACTGTGTTGCACTCACTACTAGTCTGGTCATGGCACTGTGTTGCGCTCACTACTAGTCTGGTCATGGCACTGTGTTGCACTCACTACTAGTCTGGTCATGGCACTGTGTTGCACTCACTACTAGTCTGGTCATGGCACTGTGTTGCGCTCACTACTAGTCTGGTCATGGCACTGTGTTGCGCTCACTACTAGTCTGGTCATGGCACTGTGTTGCACTCACTACTAGTCTGGTCATGGCACTGTGTTGCACTCACTACTAGTCTGGTCATGGCACTGTGTTGCACTCACTACTAGTCTGGTCATGGCACTGTGTTGCACTCACTACTAGTCTGGTCATGGCACTGTGTTGCGCTCACTACTAGTCTGGTCATGGCACTGTGTTGCACTCACTACTAGTCTGGTCATGGCACTGTGTTGCACTCACTACTAGTCTGGTCATGGCACTGTGTTGCGCTCACTACTAGTCTGGTCATGGCACTGTGTTGCGCTCACTACTAGTCTGGTCATGGCACTGTGTTGCACTCACTACTAGTCTGGTCATGGCACTGTGTTGCACTCACTACTAGTCTGGTCATGGCACTGTGTTGCACTCACTACTAGTCTGGTCATGGCACTGTGTTGCACTCACTACTAGTCTGGTCATGGCACTGTGTTGCACTCACTACTAGTCTGGTCATGGCACTGTGTTGCGCTCACTACTAGTCTGGTCATGGCACTGTGTTGCACTCACTACTAGTCTGGTCATGGCACTGTGTTGCACTCACTACTAGTCTGGTCATGGCACTGTGTTGCGCTCACTACTAGTCTGGTCATGGCACTGTGTTGCACTCACTACTAGTCTGGTCATGGCACTGTGTTGCGCTCACTACTAGTCTGGTCATGGCACTGTGTTGCACTCACTACTAGTCTGGTCATGGCACTGTGTTGCACTCACTACTAGTCTGGTCATGGCACTGTGTTGCGCTCACTACTAGTCTGGTCATGGCACTGTTGACCTCACTACTAGTCTGGTCATGGCACTGTGTTGCGTTCACTACTAGTCTTGTCATGGCACTGTGTTGCGCTCACTACTAGTCTGGTCATGACACTGTGTTGCGCTCACTACTAGTCTGGTCATGACACTGTTGAGCTCACTACTAGTCTGGTCACTGTGGTCACGTCAGTCTTGAGGCCTCACATCACGTCCGACTCTCAAAGGTTCACTTGAAACGCCGCTCTGGACTCGCCCTAGTTGTCAAAATACACTTGGCCTGTTTTGTTTGCTTGTGTGTGTGTACTCACCTATATGTACTCACCTATATGCGGTTGCAGGGGTCGAGACTCGGCTCCTGGCCCCGCCTCTTCACTGATCGCTACTAGGTCCTCTCTCTCCCTGCTCCATGAACTTTATCATACCTCGTCTTAAAGCTATATGTGGTTCCTGCCTCCACTACGTCACTTCCCAGACTATTTCACTTCCTGACAACTCTATGAAGAAATGCTTCCTAACATCCCTGTGACCCCTTATCTCTGTGTCCCATCTCTGGAACATCCTATGTCCATCTTATCTATTCCACGCAGTATTTTGTATGTCATAATCATGTCTCCCCTAACCCTCCTGTCCTCCAGTGTCGTCAGGCAGATTTCCCTTAACCTTTCTTCCTAGGACATTCCCCTTACCTCTGGAATTAGCCTTGTTGCAAACCTTTGCACTTTCTCTAATTTCTTGACGTGCTTGACCAGGTGTGGGTTCCAAACAGGTGCTGCATACTCCAGTATGGGCCTGACGTACACGGTGTACAGTGTCTTGAACGATTCCTTACTAAGGTATCGGAACGCTGTTCTCAGGTTTGCCAGGCGCCCATATGCTGCGGCAGTTATCTGGTTGATGTGTGCCTCCGGAGACATGCTCGGTGTTATGGTCACCCCAAGATCTTTCTCGAGCGAGGTTTGCAGTCTTTGGCCACATAGCCTATGCTCTATCTGCGGTCTTCTGTGCCCTTCCCCGATCTTCATGACTTTGCATTTGGCAGGGTTAAATTCGAGAAACCAGTTGCTGGACCAGGTGTCCAGCCTGTCCAGGTCTCTTTGTAGTCCTACCTGATCCTCATCTGATTTAATTCTCCTCGTTAACTTCACATCATCTGCGAACAGGGACACTTGTGAGTCTATCCCTTACATCATGTCATTCACATATTCCAAGAATAGCACTGGTTCTAGGACTGACCCATGTGGGACCCCACTCATCACAGGTGCCCATTGTGATACCTCATCACGTACCATGACTCATTGTTGCCTCCCTGTCAGGTATTCTCTGATCCACTGCAGTGCCCTTCCTGTTATACGTGCCTGATCCTCCAGCTTCTGCACTAACCTCATATGAGGAACTGTGTCGAAGGCCTTCCTGCAGTCCAGGAAAAAGCAATCAACCCACCCTCTCTTTCTCTCGTGTCTTACTTCTGTTACTTGTCATAGTGTGTGTGTGTGTGTGTGTGTGTGTGTGTGTGTGTGTGTGTGTGTGTGTGTGTGTGTGTGTGTGTGTGCTCACCGAGTTGAGGTTGCAGGGGTCGAGTCCAAGCTCCTGTGTGTGTTATGTGTGTGTGTGTGTGTGTGTGTGTGTGTGTGTGTGTGTGTGTGTGTGTGTGTGTGTGTGTGTGTGTGTGTGTGCTCACCGAGTTGAGGTTGCAGGGGTCGAGTCCAAGCTCCTGTGTGTGTTGTGTGTGTGTGTGTGTGTGTGTGTGTGTGTGTGTGTGTGTGTGTGTGTGTGTGTGTGTGTTAATAAAACAAACACAAGCATTTTTTAATATTATATTCACATAAACATTTGTTAAACCATCTAGTTATTTATATGACAGTTCTACTGCAACTTACAGCTAAGTTGTAAATATTACCTGGACCTCTGTCGAAATAATCCACTTTGACTTTTTCGGTTTATTCTAGGTAATTTACATATATGTCCCTATGTATGGTAATTGTACTTGTGTGTACCTGTATCTGTATTACCCAGGTACCAATTTACCTTCTTAAGAACCTGAACCCTGCAGGTACATACATCCAGGTGTTTTCCGGGTCTTGTTGACTGGTAGCTTCAGCTCAAATCTAATCAAATTCAAATTTTTATTTCCAGGGAAAATTTACGTGTGATTGACATGTTATAAGGAGTCTTATTTCCATACATGGTTTACAATGTGTAATTTCAATATTGATTTACAAGTGCAAAGAAAGCCACTGTCATGCCGAGGCATTTGGGGCAGACATCTGCAACATCTGCAATGTTGCATTACGTCCAACACCCAAGAACAAAACTCGCGTCCTAAGAGAAAGTCAGTGTTGTAAATGCTGTATACAGATGTATAGAGTCATGTGTTGTGGTCTGTCTGCTTTCCCTGTTTTCTGTCTGCTTCCAGTGTTATCTGTCTGCTTCCAGTGTTTTCTGTCTGCTTCCAGTGTTTTCTGTCTGCTTCCATTGTTGTCTGTCTGCTTCCATTGTTGTCTGTCTGCTTCCAGTGTTGTCTGTCTGCTTCCAGTGTTGTCTGTCTGCTTCCAGTGTTTTCTGTCTGCTTCCAGTGTTTTCTGTCTGCTTCCATTGTTGTCTATCTGCTTCCATTGTTGTCTGTCTGCTTCCAGTGTTGTCTGTCTGCTTCCATTGTTGTCTGTCTGCTTCCAGTGTTGTCTGTCTGCTTCCAGTGCTTTCTGTCTGCTTCCAGTGTTGTCTGTCTGCTTCCAGTGTTGTCTGTCTGCTTCCATTGCTGTCTGCCTGCTTCCAGCGTTGTCTGTCTGCTTCCAGTGGTGTCTGTCTGCTTCCAGTGGTGTCTGTCTGCTTCCAGTGGTGTGTCTGCTTCCAGTGTTGTCTGTCTGCTTCCATTGTTGTCTGTCTGCTTCCATTGTTGTCTGTCTGCTTCCAGTGTTGTCTGTCTGCTTCCAGTGTTGTCTGTCTGCTTCCATTGCTGTCTGTCTGCTTCCAGTGTTGTCTGTCTGCTTCCAGTGGTGTCTGCTTCCAGTGGTGTCTGTCTGCTTCCAGTGGTGTCTGTCTGCTTCCAGTGGTGTGTCTGCTTCCAGTGCTTTCTGTCTGCTTCCAGTGTTGTCTGTCTGCTTCCAGTGTTGTCTGTCTGCTTCCAGTGTTGTCTGTCTGCTTCCAGTGGTGTCTGTCTGCTTCCAGTGGTGTCTGTCTGCTTCCAGTGGTGTCTGTCTGCTTCCAGTGGTGTCTGTCTGCTTCCAGTGGTGTCTGTCTGCTTCCAGTGGTGTCTGTCTGCTTCCAGTGGTGTCTGTCTGCTTCCAGTGGTGTGTCTGCTTCCAGTGTTGTCTGTCTGCTTCCATTGTTGTCTGTCTGCTTCCAGTGTTGTCTGTCTGCTTCCAGTGTTGTCTGTCTGCTTCCATTGCTGCCTGTCTGCTTCCAGTGTTGTCTGTCTGCTTCCATTGGTGTCTGTCTGCTTCCAGTGGTGTCTGTCTGCTTCCAGTGGTGTGTCTGCTTCCAGTGGTGTGTCTGCTTCCAGTGGTGTGTCTGCTTCCAGTGTTGTCTGTCTGCTTCCAGTGGTGTCTGTCTGCTTCCAGTGGTGTCTGTCTGCTTCCAGTGGTGTCTGTCTGCTTCCAGTGGTGTCTGTCTGCTTCCAGTGGTGTCTGTCTGCTTCCAGTGGTGTCTGTCTGCTTCCAGTGTTGTCTGTCTGCTTCCAGTGTTGTCTGTCTGCTTCCAGTGTTGTCTGTCTGCTTCCATTGTTGTCTGTCTGCTTCCAGTGTTGTCTGTCTGCTTCTAGTGCTTTCTGTCTGCTTCCAGTGTTGTCTGTCTGCTTCCAGTGTTGCCTGTCTGCTTCCAGTGTTGTCTGTCCGCTTCCAGTGTTGTCTGTTTCCAGTGTTGTCTGTCTGCTTCCATTGTTGTCTGTCTGCTTCCAGTGTTGTCTGTCTGCTTCCAGTGTTGTCTGTCTGCTTCCAGTGTTGTCTGCCTGCTTCCAGTGGTGTATGTCTGCTTCCAGTGGTGTCTGTCTGCTTCCAGTGTTGTCTGTCTGCTTCCAGTGGTGTCTGCTTCCAGTGGTGTCTGTCTGCTTCCAGTGTTGTCTGTCTGCTTCCAGTGTTGTCTGTCTGCTTCCATTGTTGTCTGCTTCCAGTGTTGTCTGTCTGCTTCCAGTGCTTTCTGTCTGCTTCCAGTGTTGTCTGTCTGTTTCCAGTGTTGTCTGTCTGCTTCCAGTGTTGTCTGTCTGCTTCCAGTGTTGCCTGTCTGCTTCCAGTGTTGTCTGTCCGCTTCCAGTGTTGTCTGTTTCCAGTGTTGTCTGTCTGCTTCCAGTGTTGTCTGTCTGCTTCCAGTGTTGTCTGTCTGCTTCCAGTGGTGTCTGCTTCCAGTGATGTCTGCTTCCACCGTTGTCTGTGTGCTTCCACTGTTTGCTTCCACTGTTGTTTGCTTCCACTGTTTGTTTTCACTGTTGTCTGGTCTTGGCTTACTAACAACGAACATCTTCAGTCAGCTGTGTCAGCTGTGTCAGCTCCTCTCTCGTGATACTTGTACTGCTGTTATCATCCACACTGCCATAACAAAACGTAAATATTCACATATAACTACTGATACTGTGTTAACTCGTGTTATTATCATGTACACACCATCCGGTGTGACTGCGGTCCCGCATATATGTAAAAAAATCTCCAGACTTGCTGCAAGAATTTACAGTGAACCTATAATGCAGCAGAACCATTGTAGCAACAACCGTTTTACGTTGTTTGGGTGTTAGGTCAATATTACTGGTTCTTGTTCTAATCTTGTAAATGATGGATGTCAGGGCTGCCTGACATCAATTTTCTATATTTATGTTTTATTTATTTTTTAATTTTATCTAAAACGATTACCAGTGGAATTATGTTGTATGTAAATCCTATCATATTCAGCTTAATATGTTTTATTATTAACTGTTTTAACTGGTATTTGAGGATAATAGACTGTTCCTTCCAATTCAGTTCTATAATCTGTCTATTCATTATCTTCTTCGAAGAATGAGAGTGTCCTCAGCTCGTCCTCGCCATATTCCTTACTGATGGTCTTTCTCAGCCAGCCGACGTAGTGTGCCACCTCTGTGTAAACACCTGGAATTCCCTCTGTGGCACAGCCGATCCCCCAGGAGGTGATGCCTGTCAGTCTGCAGGAAGCCAGGTCTTCGGTGGAGTTGGTGCAGCACACTAGAGGGCCTCCAGAGTCACCCTGGAGACAACAAGGAGAACTATGAGGGCGGTTGAGTGTATAACAATTTAACTGATCTCTTATACCAGCTAAACTTAGTATCTTTGATCGTTGGAACATTATACAGACATCACAAGACCAGCAGGAACATTATACAGACATCACAAGACCAGCAGGAACATTATACAGACATAACACGACCAGCAGGAACATTATACAGACATAACACGACCAGCAGGAACATTATACAGACATCACAAGACCAGCAGGAATATTATACAGACATCACAAGACCAGCAGGAACATTATACAGACATCACAAGACCAGCAGGAACATTATACAGACATCACACGACCAGCAGGAACATTATACAGACATCACAAGACCAGCAGGAACATTATACAGACATCACAAGACCAGCAGGAACATTATACAGACATAACACGACCAGCAGGAACATTATACAGACATAACACGACCAGCAGGAACATTATACAGACATCACAAGACCAGCAGGAACATTATACAGACATCACAAGACCAGCAGGAACATTATACAGACATCACAAGACCAGCAGGAACATTATACAGACATCACAAGACCAGCAGGAACATTATACAGACATCACAAGACCAGCAGGAACATTATACAGACATCACAAGACCAGCAGGAACATTATACAGACATCACAAGACCAGCAGGAACATTATACAGACATCACAAGACCAGCAGGAACATTATACAGACATCACAAGACCAGCAGGAACATTATACAGACATCACAAGACCAGCAGGAACATTATACAGACATCACAAGAGGAACATTATACAGACATCACAAGACCAGCAGGAACATTATACAGACATCACAAGACCAGCAGGAACATTATACAGACATCACAAGACCAGCAGGAACATTATACAGACATAACACGACCAGCAGGAACATTATACAGACATAACACGACCAGCAGGAACATTATACAGACATCACAAGACCAGCAGGAACATTATACAGACATCACAAGACCAGCAGGAACATTATACAGACATCACAAGACCAGCAGGAACATTATACAGACATCACAAGACCAGCAGGAACATTATACAGACATCACAAGACCAGCAGGAACATTATACAGACATAACAAGACCAGCAGGAACATTATACAGACATCACAAGACCAGCAGGAACATTATACAGACATCACAAGACCAGCAGGAACATTATACAGACATCACAAGACCAGCAGGAACATTATACAGACATAACACGACCAGCAGGAACATTATACAGACATCACAAGACCAGCAGGAACATTATACAGACATCACAAGACCAGCAGGAACATTATACAGACATCACAAGACCAGCAGGAATATTATACAGACATCACAAGACCAGCAGGAACATTATACAGACATCACAAGACCAGCAGGAACATTATACAGACATCACAAGACCAGCAGGAACATTATACAGACATCACAAGACCAGCAGGAACATTATACAGACATTTATACAGACATCACAAGACCAGCAGGAATATTATACAGACATAACACGACCAGCAGGAACATTATACAGACATAACACGACCAGCAGGAACATTATACAGACATCACAAGACCAGCAGGAACATTATACAGACATCACAAGACCAGCAGGAACATTATACAGACATCACAAGACCAGCAGGAACATTATACAGACATCACAAGACCAGCAGGAACATTATACAGACATCACAAGACCAGCAGGAACATTATACAGACATCACAAGACCAGCAGGAACAGACATTATACAGACATCACAAGACCAGCAGGAACATTATACAGACATCACAAGACCAGCAGGAACATTATACAGACATCACAAGACCAGCAGGAACATTATACAGACATCACAAGACCAGCAGGAACATTATACAGACATCACAAGACCAGCAGGAACATTATACAGACATCACAAGACCAGCAGGAACATTATACAGACATAACACGACCAGCAGGAACATTATACAGACATCACAAGACCAGCAGGAATATTATACAGACATCACAAGACCAGCAGGAACATTATACAGACATAACACGACCAGCAGGAACATTATACAGACATCACAAGACCAGCAGGAACATTATACAGACATCACAAGACCAGCAGGAACATTATACAGACATAACACGACCAGCAGGAACATTATACAGACATAACACGACCAGCAGGAACATTATACAGACATCACAAGACCAGCAGGAACATTATACAGACATCACAAGACCAGCAGGAACATTATACAGACATCACAAGACCAGCAGGAACATTATACAGACATCACAAGACCAGCAGGAACATTATACAGACATATACAGACATCACAAGACCAGCAGGAACATTATACAGACATCACAAGACCAGCAGGAACATTATACAGACATCACGACCAGCAGGAACATTATACAGACATAACACGACCAGCAGGAACATTATACAGACATAACACGACCAGCAGGACCAGCCCGAACATTATACAGACATCACAAGACCAGCAGTAACATTATACAGACATCACAAGACCAGCAGGAACATTATACAGACATCACAAGACCAGCAGGAACATTATACAGACATCACAAGACCAGCAGGAACATTATACAGACATCACAAGACCAGCAGGAACATTATACAGACATCACAAGACCAGCAGGAACATTATACAGACATCACAAGACCAGCAGGAACATTATACAGACATCACAAGACCAGCAGGAACATTATACAGACATCACAAGACCAGCAGGAACATTATACAGACATCACAAGACCAGCAGGAACATTATACAGACATCACAAGACCAGCAGGAACATTATACAGACATCACAAGACCAGCAGGAACATTATACAGACATCACAAGACCAGCAGGAACATTATACAGACATCACAAGACCAGCAGGAACATTATACAGACATCACACAGACAGACCAGACAGCAGGAACATTATACAGACATAACACGACCAGCAGGAACATTATACAGACATCACAAGAGCAGGAACATTATACAGACATAACACGACCAGCAGGAACATTATACAGACATCACAAGACCAGCAGGAACATTATACAGACATCACAAGACCAGCAGGAACATTATACAGACATCACACGACCAGCAGGAACATTATACAGACATCACAAGACCAGCAGGAACATTATACAGACATCACAAGACCAGCAGGAACATTATACAGACATCACAAGACCAGCAGGAACATTATACAGACATCACAAGACCAGCAGGAACATTATACAGACATCACAAGACCAGCAGGAACAGACATTTATACAGACATCACAAGACCAGCAGGAACATTATACAGACATCACAAGACCAGCAGGAACATTATACAGACATCACACGACCAGCAGGAACATTATACAGACATCACAAGACCAGCAGGAACATTATACAGACATCACAAGACCAGCAGGAACATTATACAGACATCACAAGACCAGCAGGAACATTATACAGACATCACAAGACCAGCAGGAACATTATACAGACATCACAAGACCAGCAGGAACATTATACAGACATCACACGACCAGCAGGAACATTATACAGACATCACAAGACCAGCAGGAACATTATACAGACATCACAAGACCAGCAGGAACATTATACAGACATCACACGACCAGCAGGAACATTATACAGACATCACAAGACCAGCAGGAACATTATACAGACATCACAAGACCAGCAGGAACATTATACAGACATTTATACAGACATCACAAGACCAGCAGGAACATTATACAGACATCACAAGACCAGCAGGAACATTATACAGACATAACACGACCAGCAGGAATATTATACAGACATAACAAGACCAGCAGGAACATTATACAGACATCACAAGACCAGCAGGAACATTATACAGACATCACAAGACCAGCAGGAACATTATACAGACATCACAAGACCAGCAGGAACATTATACAGACATCACAAGACCAGCAGGAATCACATTATACAGACATCACAAGACCAGCAGGAACATTATACAGACATCACAAGACCAGCAGGAACATTATACAGACATCACAAGACCAGCAGGAACATTATACAGACATCACAAGACCAGCAGGAACATTATACAGACATCACAAGACCAGCAGGAACATTATACAGACATCACAAGACCAGCAGGAACATTATACAGACATCACAAGACCAGCAGGAACATTATACAGACATCACAAGACCAGCAGGAACATTATACAGACATCACAAGACCAGCAGGAACATTATACAGACATCACAAGACCAGCAGGAACATTATACAGACATCACAAGACCAGCAGGAACATTATACAGACATCACAAGACCAGCAGGAACATTATACAGACATCACAAGACCAGCAGGAACATTATACAGACATCACAAGACCAGCAGGAACATTATACAGACATCACAAGACCAGCAGGAACATTATACAGACATCACAAGACCAGCAGGAACATTATACAGACATCACAAGACCAGCAGGAACATTATACAGACATCACAAGACCAGCAGGAACATTATACAGACATCACAAGACCAGCAGGAACATTATACAGACATCACAAGACCAGCAGGAACATTATACAGACATCACAAGACCAGCAGGAACATTATACAGACATCACAAGACCAGCAGGAATATTATACAGACATCACAAGACCAGCAGGAACATTATACAGACATCACAAGACCAGCAGGAACATTATACAGACATCACAAGACCAGCAGGAACATTATACAGACATCACAAGACCAGCAGGAACATTATACAGACATCACAAGACCAGCAGGAACATTATACAGACATCACAAGACCAGCAGGAATATTATACAGACATCACACCAGACCAGCAGGAACATTATACAGACATCACAAGACCAGCAGGAACATTATACAGACATCACAAGACCAGCAGGAACATTATACAGACATCACAAGACCAGCAGGAACATTATACAGACATCACAAGACCAGCAGGAACATTATACAGACATTTATACAGACATCACAAGACCAGCAGGAACATTATACAGACATCACAAGACCAGCAGGAATATTATACAGACATCACAAGACCAGCAGGAACATTATACAGACATCACAAGACCAGCAGGAACATTATACAGACATAACACGACATTATACAGACATCACAAGACCAGCAGGAACATTATACAGACATCACAAGACCAGCAGGAAATATTATACAGACATCACAAGACCAGCAGGAACATTATACAGACATCACAAGACCAGCAGGAACCAGACATCACAAGACCAGCAGGAACATTATACAGACATCACACCAGACCAGACAGACCAGCAAACATTATACAGACATCACAAGACCAGCAGGAACATTATACAGACATCACAAGACCAGCAGGAACATTATACAGACATCACAAGACCAGCAGGAACATTATACAGACATCACAAGACCAGCAGGAACATTATACAGACATCACAAGACCAGCAGGAACATTATACAGACATCACAAGACCAGCAGGAACATTATACAGACATCACAAGACCAGCAGGAACATTATACAGACATCACAAGACCAGCAGGAACATTATACAGACATCACACCAGACCAGCAGGAAACATTATACATTATACAGACATCACAAGACCAGCAGGAACATTATACAGACATCACAAGACCAGCAGGAACATTATACAGACATCACAAGACCAGCAGGAACATTATACAGACATCACAAGACCAGCAGGAACATTATACAGACATCACAAGACCAGCAGGAACATTATACAGACATCACAAGACCAGCAGGAACATTATACAGACATCACAGACAGACCAGCAGGAACATTATACAGACATCACAAGACCAGCAGGAACATTATACAGACATCACAAGACCAGCAGGAACATTATACAGACATCACAAGACCAGCAGGAACATTATACAGACATACAGACCAGCAGGAACATTATACAGACATCACACGACCAGCAGGAACATTATACAGACATCACAAGACCAGCAGGAACATTATACAGACATCACAACCAGACCAGCAGGAACATTATACAGACATCACAAGACCAGCAGGAACATTATACAGACATCACAAGACCAGACATCACAAGACCAGCAGGAACATTATACAGACATCACAAGACCAGCAGGAACATTATACAGACATCACAAGACCAGCAGGAACATTATACAGACATCACAAGACCAGCAGGAACATTATACAGACATCACAAGACCAGCAGGAACATTATACAGACATCACAAGACCAGCAGGAACATTATACAGACATCACAAGCAGGAACATTATACAGACATCACAAGACCAGCAGGAACATTATACAGACATCACAAGACCAGCAGGAACATTATACAGACATCACAAGACCAGCAGGAACATTATACAGACATCACAAGACCAGCAGGAACATTATACAGACATCACAAGACCAGCAGGAACATTATACAGACATCACAAGACCAGCAGGAACATTATACAGACATCACAAGACCAGCAGGAACATTATACAGACATCACAAGACCAGCAGGAACATTATACAGACATCACAAGACCAGCAGGAACATTATACAGACATCACAAGACCAGCAGGAACATTATACAGACATCACAAGACCAGCAGGAACATTATACAGACATCACAAGACCAGCAGGAACATTATACAGACATCACAAGACCAGCAGGAACATTATACAGACATATTATACAGACATCACAAGACCAGCAGGAACATCATACAGACATCACAAGACCAGCAGGAACATTATACAGACATCCCAAGACCAGCAGGAACATTATACAGACATCACAAGACCAGCAGGAACATTATACAGACATCACAAGACCAGCAGGAACATTATACAGACATCACAAGACCAGCAGGAACATTATACAGACATCACAAGAAGACATTATACAGACATCACAAGACCAGGACATCACAAGACCAGCAGGAACATTATACAGACATCACAAGACCAGCAGGAACATTATACAGACATCACAAGACCAGCAGGAACATTATACAGACATCACAAGACCAGCAGGAACATTATACAGACATCACAAGACCAGCAGGAACATTATACAGACATCACAAGACCAGCAGGAACATTATACAGACATCACAAGACCAGCAGGAACATTATACAGACATCACAAGACCAGCAGGAACATTATACAGACATCACAAGACCAGCAGGAACATTATACAGACATCACAAGACCAGCAGGAACAGACATTTATACAGACATCACAAGACCAGCAGGAACATTATACAGACATCACAAGACCAGCAGGAACATTATACAGACATCACAAGACCAGCAGGAACATTATACAGACATCACAAGACCAGCAGGAACATTATACAGACATCACAAGACCAGCAGGAACATTATACAGACATCACAAGACCAGCAGGAACATTATACAGACATCACAAGAGCAGGAACCAGACATCACAAGACCAGCAGGAACATTATACAGACATCACAAGACACAAGACATCACAAGACCAGCAGGAACATTATACAGACATCACAAGACCAGCAGGAACATTATACAGACATCACAAGACCAGCAGGAACATTATACAGACATCACAAGACCAGCAGGAACATTATACAGACATCACAAGACCAGCAGGAACATTATACAGACATCACAAGACCAGCAGGAACATTATACAGACATCACAAGACCAGCAGGAACATTATACAGACATCACAAGACCAGCAGGAACATTATACAGACATCACAACCAGACCAGCAGGAAACATTATACAGACATCACAAGACCAGCAGGAACATTATACAGACATCACAAGACCAGCAGGAACATTATACAGACATCACAAGACCAGCAGGAACATTATACAGACATCACAAGACCAGCAGGAACATTATACAGACATCACAAGACCAGCAGGAACATTATACAGACATCACAAGACCAGCAGGAACATTATACAGACATCACAAGACCAGCAGGAACATTATACAGACATCACAAGACCAGCAGGAACATTATACAGACATCACAAGACCAGCAGGAACATTATACAGACATCACAAGACCAGCAGGAACATTATACAGACATCACAAGACCAGCAGGAACATTATACAGACATCACAAGACCAGCAGGAACATTATACAGACATCACAAGACCAGCAGGAACATTATACAGACATCACAAGACCAGCAGGAACATTATACAGACATCACAAGACCAGCAGGAACATTATACAGACATCACAAGACCAGCAGGAACATTATACAGACATCACAAGACCAGCAGGAACATTATACAGACATCACAAGACCAGCAGGAACATTATACAGACATCACAAGACCAGCAGGAACATTATACAGACATCACAAGACCAGCAGGAACATTATACAGACATCACAAGACCAGCAGGAACATTATACAGACATCACAAGACCAGCAGGAACATTATACAGACATCACAAGACCAGCAGGAACATTATACAGACATCACAAGACCAGCAGGAACATTATACAGACATCACAAGACCAGCAGGAACATTATACAGACATCACAAGACCAGCAGGAACATTATACAGACATCACAAGACCAGCAGGAACATTATACAGACAGACCAGCAGGAACATTATACAGACATCACAAGACCAGCAGGAATATTATACAGACATCACAAGACCAGCAGGAACATTATACAGACATCACAAGACATTATACAGACATCACAAGACCAGGAACATTATACAGACATCACAAGACCAGCAGGAACATTATACAGACATCACAAGACCAGCAGGAACATTATACAGACATCACAAGACCAGCAGGAACATTATACAGACATCACACGACCAGCAGGAACATTATACAGACATCACAAGACCAGCAGGAACATTATACAGACATCACAAGACCAGCAGGAACATTATACAGACATCACAAGACCAGCAGGAACATTATACAGACATCATACAGACATCACAAGACCAGCAGGAACATTATACAGACATCACAAGACCAGCAGGAATATTATACAGACATAACAAGACCAGCAGGAACATTATACAGACATCACAAGACCAGCAGGAACATTATACAGACATCACAAGACCAGCAGGAACATTATACAGACATCACAAGACCAGCAGGAACATTATACAGACATCACAAGACCAGCAGGAACATTATACAGACATCACAAGACCAGCAGGAACATTATACAGACATCACAAGACCAGCAGGAACATTATACAGACATCACAAGACCAGCAGGAACATTATACAGACATAACACGACCAGCAGGAACATTATACAGACATAACACGACCAGCAGGAACATTATACAGACATCACAAGCAGACCAGACAGGCAGGAACATTATACAGACATCACACGACCAGCAGGAACATTATACAGACATCACACGACCAGCAGGAACATTATACAGACATAACACGACCAGCAGGAACATTATACAGACATCACAAGACCAGCAGGAACATTATACAGACATCACACGACCAGCAGGAACATTATACAGACATCACACGACCAGCAGGAACATTATACAGACATAACACGACCAGCAGGAACATTATACAGACATAACACGACCAGCAGGAACATTATACAGACATAACACGACCAGCAGGAACATTATACAGACATAACACGACCAGCAGGAACATTATACAGACATCACAAGACCAGCAGGAACATTATACAGACATCACAAGACCAGCAGGAACATTATACAGACATCACAAGACCAGCAGGAACATTATACAGACATCACAAGACCAGCAGGAACATTATACAGACATCACAAGACCAGCAGGAACATTATACAGACATCACACACGACCAGCAGGAACATTATACAGACATCACACGACCAGCAGGAACATTATACAGACATCACAAGACCAGCAGGAACATTATACAGACATCACAAGACCAGCAGGAACATTATACAGACATCACAAGACCAGCAGGAACATTATACAGACATCACAAGACCAGCAGGAACATTATACAGACATCACAAGACCAGCAGGAACATTATACAGACATCACAAGACCAGCAGGAACATTATACAGACATCACAAGACCAGCAGGAACATTATACAGACATCACAAGACCAGCAGGAATATTATACAGACATCACAAGACCAGCAGGAATATTATACAGACATCACAAGACCAGCAGGAACATTATACAGACATCACAAGACCAGCAGGAACATTATACAGACATCACAAGACCAGCAGGAACATTATACAGACATAACACGACCAGCAGGAACATTATACAGACATCACAAGACCAGCAGGAACATTATACAGACATCACAAGACCAGCAGGAACATTATACAGACATCACAAGACCAGCAGGAACATTATACAGACATCACAAGACCAGCAGGAACATTATACAGACATCACAAGACCAGCAGGAACATTATACAGACATCACACGACCAGCAGGAACATTATACAGACATCACAAGACCAGCAGGAACATTATACAGACATAACACGACCAGCAGGAACATTATACAGACATCACAAGACCAGCAGGAACATTATACAGACATCACAAGACCAGCAGGAACATTATACAGACATCACAAGACCAGCAGGAACATTATACAGACATCACAAGACCAGCAGGAATATTATACAGACATAACACGACCAGCAGGAACATTATACAGACATAACACGACCAGCAGGAACATTATACAGACATAACACGACCAGCAGGAACATTATACAGACATAACACGACCAGCAGGAACATTATACAGACATAACACGACCAGCAGGAACATTATACAGACATCACAAGACCAGCAGGAACATTATACAGACATCACAAGACCAGCAGGAACATTATACAGACATAACACGACCAGCAGGAACATTATACAGACATCACACGACCAGCAACACTCATGTAACCAATGACGACTCACATTCATTACAACTTCTAACTGTTACCACATTTATTACCAGTGGGTATCAGTGGTACCATGTTTGGTCCACAACCAAGAAGCCTCCAGAGTCTGGAGGCTTCGTCTAGAGTCCAGACGAATCCTTGGAGAAGAGAAATTAACAAGTCTTCTACCATGTGACTATGCCCTCGTCTGCTACACGTCCCTCTTCACTGACGCCTATATAAGCACCAGTCTCCTTACCTGTGCTTCAGAATCTCTACAACCACGGTGCTCTAAACACCACCTCCAAGGCTGAGGGACTGATTACCTCATCTTTTGTATATAATTCTTCTGTTTTCTTATTATGTCCAAGAATCTGTATTGATAAAGCCACTGGAGGGCGAAACGTCTACAATAAAGATAACCAGATGTTGCACAAGTGTCTTAACTTTCATCAAGTCTTATACCACTAACTATTCCTATTAACAATGAATACATTCCTATCAGTTAGTGGACTGTTGAGACAGTCATCCTGGGGACGACAAACACAAGACCCCTATTAAAATAACCCACATTGCTTGCCTTTTTCTTGGGGGGGGGGAGAGGGGGAGGAGGTTTATCCTAGGTTATCAATCATCCTGGTCATTAATCCGAAGAAAGTGATCATCCACAGCATGAAAAAACTAACCTAATACTTCCAGTAACAGACTAATGAACCATTGACAGTAACATTAATGTATCCGGTGTAATTTAGTCCAAGTATTATGTAATGGGTACGGACATTATTAACTATATATATATATATATATATATATATATATATATATATATATATATATATATATATATATATATATATATATATATATATATATATATATATATACATATATGTCGTGCCGAATATGTAAAACTGGTCAATTAGCAAGAACTCATTTAAAATTAAGTCCTTTTTGAAATTTTCTCTTATACGTTTAAAGATATATTTTTTTCATTATTGTTAATGTAAAAATTTATAATTTTGCACCAAAAGAATCTTAGAAAACTTACCTAACCTTATTATAACAAGAACAATTTATTTCAGCCTAACCCAACTAAATATATTTTAAATACGTTGACAATAATTTAGTACTAAACAAACACAATCAAACATATTTTTTTCGTTAGGTTCAGAATGATTTTGGCGAAATTATTGCATACACAAATTTTCACTTGTCCTATATGGCAAGATGAGCGTTGCTATTTAAGCCAAGATCGCAAGTTCTGCCTATTCGGCACGACATATATATATATATATATATATATATATTTATATATATATATATATATATATATATATATATATATATATATATATATATATAATGGCACTAAGTGTACCACCTCAGATCTTTCTTACTGCAGATAATAACTAGCAGAAGGAAGATACATTGTTCACTTACTCTCCGTACATCTAGATATTTTATGTACACAAACACGATCTGATAATTCAGCGTTGATACACAGTGCACTTTTATGAGGTAGAGTGCAGTGTGTGGGGCCAGGAGCTACTAGCTGGCCTCACCCTCACCTGTGTGGGGCCAGGAGCTACTAGCTGGCCTCACCCTCACCTGTGTAGGGCCAGAAGCTACTAGCTAGCCTCATCACCACCTGTGTGGGGCCAGGAGCCACTAGCTGGCCTCACCCTCACCTGTGTGGGGCCAGGAGCCACTAGCTGGCCTCACCCTCACCTGCGTGGGGGCCAGGAACCACTAGCTGGCCTCACTACCACCTGTGTGGGGTCAGGAGCCACTAGCTGGCCTCACCCTCACCTGTGTGGGGCCAGAAGCTACTAGCTAGCCTCATCACCACCTGTGTGGGGCCAGGAGCCACTAGCTGGCCTCACCCTCACCTGTGTGGGGCCAGGAGCCACTAGCTGGCCTCACCCTCACCTGCGTGGGCGCCAGGAGCCACTAGCTGGCCTCACTACCACCTGTGTGAGGCCAGGAGCCACTAGCTGGCCTCACTCTCACCTGCGTGGGGGCCAGGAACCACTAGCTGGCCTCACCACCACCTGTGAGGGTCCAGGAGCCACTAGCTGGCCTCACCTCCACCTGTATTTCCGTTGCATTTCCTAACGTTCCTGGCTGCCACAGGTACCAAGGTACAATCCCGGGAGTGCCACGGCTCTTTACATCTGTTGTCCCTTCTTACCTATTAAAAACTAGGTTCTTAGTAAATAAACCATACCACGGGCGGGGATAGAACACCGCGACGGTCTGAAGTTTTGAGACTCTGACCGCGGGTTCTATACCCACCCGTGGTATGGTTTGTTTGCAATCGTGTCATCACGATTTTGTGAGTCATGCTCCTAGGAGTTACCCGACTATTGTAAGTCACATCCAGTGGAGTCGTGCTCACACTGAGTGTCCGTGGTTCGATCCCCTGTACATGTGGAAACATCGGGCCTGTTTCCTTAAGACACCTGCTGTCCCTATTCACCTAGCAGTAAGTAGGTACCTGGGTGTTACCTGACAGGTGTGGGTCGCATCCTGGGGACAAAATTAACCTAAGTTGCAGGAAATGATCTACATAACCAGAAGCTTTCAGTATAGTATATCACTGATGTGAGCTATGGTCTGTATAAGTTGAATCATGTACTTGTAGAAATAAAGATTATTATTATTATTATTATTATTATTATTATTATTATTATTATCCAGTAAGGGGTTAGATAAATACATGAGTGGGTGTGGGTGGGTGTGAGTTGGACCTGATTAGCTTGTGCTACTGGGTCAATTGCCGTGTTCCTTCCTTAAGTGAATGTGACCTGACCTGACTAGGTTGGGGCATTGGCTTAAGCCGGTAGGAGACTTGGACCTGCCTCACATGAGCCAGTAGGCCTGCTGCAGTGTTCCTTCTTTGTTATGTTCTTATATTAACTCACCTGGCAGGCGTCCTTGTCGTCCCCACCGGCACACAAGTTAGCTGGATACACCATGAAGAAACTACGATGGTAATATATATCTTGACAGGCAGCGTCACTCTTCACCGTCACCTGAAACACCTCACCAATTACTAAGATATAAGAAATTAATACTTTGTATCAGATTTCCTGCGTGTCAGGATATTAGCTTTGTTTACAAATTGATGGGTATTTACCTGGGGATTGGCAGAGAGCATGCATAGTTCCTTTGTATAAAGGCAAAGGGGACAAAAGAGAGTGCAAAAATTATATAGAGGGATAAGTCTGAACATTAAAATGGTATAAAATACCGACAGGTTGTTAGGTAAGACACATGTGCAACAGTTAGGTATCTTTATTTTGAAACGTTTCGCCTACACAGTAGGCTTCTTCAGTCCAGTACAGAAAAGTTGATAGAAGCAGAAGATACTTGAAGACGATGTAATCAGTCCATCACCCTTAAAGTTTTGAGGTGGTCAGTCCCTCAGTCTGGAGAAGAGCATTGTTCCATAGTATGAAACAATATGGAGATGAAGTGACAGGATGGAGCCTATATAGCGCCAAGAGGTGAGACGTAGGTCACTAGGAGAGGTAAGAACTCAGATGTTGGGAGGACAGGTCCCTCTCAAATCCTGCCGTTCTCACTAGTAGAGGTTGTCGAAGTTGATTGTAGGTCTGTACCAAGATACCCTTGTGTTGGACTGAAGAAGCCTACTGTGTAGGCGAAACGTTTCAAAATAAAGATACCTAACTGTTGCATATGTGTCTTACCTAACAACCTGTCGGTATTTTATACCATTTTAATGTTCAATCTGTCTGACACTGCAACACAAGGGTATCTTGGTACAGACCTACAATCAACTTCGACAACCTCTACTAGTGAGAACGGCAGGATTTGAGAGGGACCTGTCCTCCCAACATCTGAGTTCTTGAAAGTTAAGACACATGTGCAACATCTGGATATCTTTATTGTAGTAGACGTTTCGCCATCCAGTGGCTTTATCAATACAGATTCAAGGACATAATAGGAAGACAGTAGAACTATATACAAAAGATGAGGTAATCAGTCCCTCGGCCTTGGAGTTAATGTTCACAGCATCGTGGTGGAGGAGAATCTGGAGCAAAGACAAGAAGACTGGCGGTTTATATAGGCGTCAGTGGATAGGGACGGGCAGCAGACGAGGGCAAAGTCACTGGTAGGCGGGATTCCCCAGTGGAAGTAGGTCCTTCCCAAAGAGATGGGTTAGTTGCAGCAGCCGTGAAGGTCCCATCTCTTTGGGAAGGACCTACTTCCACTGGGGAATCCCGCCTACCAGTGACTTTGCCCTCGTCTGCTGCCCGTCCCTATCCACTGACGCCTATATAAACCGCCAGTCTTCTTGTCTTTGCTCCAGATTCTCCTCCACCACGATGCTGTGAACACTAACTCCAAGGCCGAGGGACTGATTACCTCATCTTTTGTATATAGTTCTACTGTCTTCCTATTATGTCCTTGAATCTGTATTGATAAAGCCACTGGATGGCGAAACGTCTACAATAAAGATATCCAGATGTTGCACATGTGTCTTAACTTTCATATTGTCGGTATTTTATACCTTTCTTGCACATACCTGGTAAAGTGTATGGTAGAGTTATTATTGAAAGAATTAAGAGTAAGACGGAGAATAGGATAGCAGATGAACAAGGAGGCTTTAGGAAAGGTAGGGTGTGTGTGGACCAGGTGTTTACAGTGAAACATATAAGTGAACAGTATTTAGATAAGGCTAAAGAGGTCTTTGTGGCATTTATGGATTTGGAAAAGGCGTATGACAGGGTGGATAGGGGGGCAATGTGGCAGATGTTGCAGGTGTATGGTGTAGGAGGTAGGTTACTGAAAGCTGTGAAGAGTTTTTACGATGATAGTGAGGCTCAGGTTAGAGTATGTAGGAGAGAGGGAGATTATTTCCCAGTAAAAGTAGGCCTTAGACAAGGATGTGTGATGTCACCGTGGTTGTTCAATATATTTATAGATGGGGTTGTAAGAGAAGTAAATGCGAGGGTCTTGGCAAGAAGCGTGGAGTTAAAAGATAAAGAATCACACATAAAGAGGGAGTTGTCACAGCTGCTCTTTGCTGATGACACTGTGCTCTTGGGAGATTCTGAAGAGAAGTTGCAGAGATTGGTGGATGAGTTTGGTAGGGTGTGTAAAAGAAGAAAATTAAAAGTGAATATAGGAAAGAGTAAGGTTATGAGGATGACAAAAAGATTAGGTGATGAAAGATTGGATATCAGATTGGAGAGAGAGAGTATGGAGGAGGTGAATGTATTCAGATATTTGGGAGTGGACGTGTCAGTGGATGGGTCTATGAAAGATGAGGTGAATCATAGAATTGATGAGGGGAAAAGGGTGAGTGGTGTACTTAGGAGTCTGTGGAGACAAAGAACTTTATCCTTGGAGGCAAAGAAGGGAATGTATGGGAGTATAGTTTTACCAATGCTCTTATATGGGTGTGAAGCATGGGTGATGAATGTTGCAGCGAGGAGAAGGCTGGAGGCAGTGGAGATGTCATGTCTGAGGGCAATGTGTGGTGTGAATATAATGCAGAGAAATCGTAGTTTGGAAGTTAGGAGGAGGTGCGGGATTACCAAAACTGTTGTCCAGAGGGCTGAGGAAGGGTTGAGGTGGTTCGGACATGTAGAGAGAATGGAGCGAAACAGAATGACTTCAAGAGTGTATCAGTGTGTAGTGGAAGGAAGACGGGGTAGGGGTCGGCCTAGGAAAGGTTGGAGGGAGGGGGTAAAGGATGTTTTGTGTGCGAGGGGCTTGGACTTCCAGCAGGCATGCGTGAGTGTGTTTGATAGGAGTGAATGGAGACAAATGGTTTTTAATACTTGACGTGCTGTTGGAGTGTGAGCAAAGTAACATTTATGAAGGGGTTCAGGGAAACCGGCAGGCCGGACTTGAGTCCTGGAGATGGGAAGTACAGTGCCTGCACTCTGAAGGAGGGGTGTTAATGTTGCAGTTTAAAAACTGTAGTGTAAAGCACCCTTCTGGCAAGACAGTGATGGAGTGAATGATGATAAGTTTTTATTTTTCGGGCCACCCTGCCTTGGTGGGAGACGGCCAGTGTGATAATAATAAAAATAAATTACAAAAATATTTTTGAATGTAAAAAAATATGCAGAGTAAGATAAGATTTTGTTCGGATTTTTAAACCCGGAGGGTTAGCCACCCATGACAGCCCAAGAGTGTTAGTGCGTTGCATAACAGATGTTAAATTTAACCAACAGGTTATTACACAGTCTTGCTGCGCAGTTCTCATAGTGCCAGAATCAATGTTAAATTACGCGAAAAAAGACCCATGTCGCTTTAATCCTCTAAACAATAAACTAACAAGAACAACAGATGGTATTCACAACTCTCAGGTAAGACCAACATGGGGTGAGAGGGAAGCTGGCAGACACGAAGAGTACCTCAGGAGAGGCCAGTATGCATGGGCCAGTATGCATGGGCCAGTATGCATGGGCCATTATGCATGGGCCAGTATGCATGGGCCAGTATGCATGGGCCAGTATGCATGGGCCAGTAGGCCTGCTACAGTGTTCCTTCTTTATGTTATGCTCTGGAGAGGATTATATATATAATCCTCTCTGGGAGGAAAGTCTTCAGTTGTAGAGAGCTAAACCCAGCAGGAGAGCATTGTATGGGTGATGTGGAAGAGCGGAGGAACCGGGTATCAACAGTATACATACATCAGCAGCCATGAGGACGTGGGGTAGGGCATCATCCTCTGCCAGTCTGCCCCAGCCTGAGATGGTACATCTCTGTCCAACACCAACCTCCTTCCGCGTCTCCAGGGAGATGGGCACCCCGCCGGTCCCTCCTGCGGGTACAACAACAGTATGAGAGAACAGGTATGATATTCAGGTACACCACGTCCCTGAAACTGTAGAGTTTATCCCATACAGCGTTAAACCCGTGTGACTCATTCAGCTAGTTTAACTAGTTTAAGCATAGTTTGATTTTCCCAGTAACTAATTTAAATATAGTTTGAGCTGGCCAATAATTAGTTATTCTAAACGTATCTAAATTATATTTAGTTGTATCAGGCTAAATTAAATTGCGCTTGTTGTAATAAGGCCAGGCAAGTTTTCTAAGGTTCTTTTGGTGCAAAATTATTAATTTTTAAGCATAGTTTGATCGGGCCAGTAACTAGTTTAAGCATAGTCTGATCTGTGACTACCACTTACTGTAACCACCACTGTGACTACCACTTACTGTAACTACCATTGTGATTACCACTTACTGTAACTACCACTGTGACTACCACTTACTGTAACTACCACTGTGACTACCACTTACTGTAACTACCACTGAGTACCACTTACTGTAACTACCATTTACTGTAACTACCACTGTGAGTACCACTTACTGTAACTACCACTGTGACTACCACTTACTGTAACCACCACTGTGACTACCACTTACTGTAACCACCACTGTGACTACCACTTACTGTAACCACCACTGTGACTACCACTTACTGTAACTACCACTGTGACTACCACTTACTGTAACTACCACTGTGACTACCACTTACTGTAACTACCACTGTGACTACCACTCACTGCAACTACCACTGAGTACCACTTACTGTAACTACCATTTACTGTAACTACCACTGTGAGTACCACTTACTGTAACTACCACTGTGACTACCACTTACTGTAACCACCACTGTGACTACCACTTACTGTAACTACCACTGTGACTACCACTTACTGTAACTACCACTGTGACTACCACTTACTGTAACTACCACTGTGACTACCACTTACTGTAACTACCACTGAGTACCACTTACTGTAACTACCATTTACTGTAACTACCACTGTGAGTACCACTTACTGTAATTACCACTGTGACTACCACTTACTGTAACCACCACTGTGACTACCACTTACTGTAACCACCACTGTGACTACCACTTACTGTAACCACCACTGTGACTACCACTTACTGTAACTACCACTGTGACTACCACTTACTGTAACTACCACTGTGACTACCACTTACTGTAACTACCACTGTGACTACCACTCACTGCAACTACCACTGAGTACCACTTACTGTAACTACCATTTACTGTAACTACCACTGTGAGTACCACTTACTGTAACTACCACTGTGACTACCACTTACTGTAACCACCACTGTGACTACCACTTACTGTAACTACCACTGTGACTACCACTTACTGTAACTACCACTGTGACTACCACTTACTGTAACTACCACTGTGACTACCACTTACTGTAACTACCACTGAGTACCACTTACTGTAACTACCATTTACTGTAACTACCACTGTGAGTACCACTTACTGTAATTACCACTGTGACTACCACTTACTGTAACCACCACTGTGACTACCACTTACTGTAACCACCACTGTGACTACCACTTACTGTAACCACCACTGTGACTACCACTTACTGTAACTACCACTGTGACTACCACTCACTGCAACTACCACTGAGTACCACTTACTGTAACTACCATTTACTGTAACTACCACTGTGAATACCACTTACTGTAACTACCACTGTGACTACCACTTACTGTAACCACCACTGTGACTACCACTTACTGTAACTACCACTGTGACTACCACTTACTGTAACTACCACTGTGACTACCACTTACTGTAATTACCACTGTGATTACCACTTACTGTAACTACCACTGAGTACCACTTACTGTAACTACCATTTACTGTAACTACCACTGTGAGTACCACTTACTGTAACTACCACTGTTACTACCACTTACTGTAACCACCACTGTGACTACCACTTACTGTAACCACCACTGTGACTACCACTTACTGTAACTACCACTTACTGTAACTACCACTGTGACTCCCACTTACTGTGGCTTTCACTTTGACTACCACTTACTGTAACTACCACTGTGACTACCACTTACTCTAACTACCACTGTGAGTACAATTTACTGTAACTACCACTGTGAGTACCATTTACTGTAACTACCACTGTGACTATCACTTACTGTAACTACCACTTACTGTAACTACCACTGTGACTACCACTTACTGTAACTACCATTGTGACTACCACTTACTGTAACCACCACTGTGACTACCACTTACTGTAACCACCACTGTGACTACCACTTACTGTAACCACCACTGTGACTACCACTTACTGTAACCACCACTGTGACTACCACTTACTGTAACTACCACTGTGACTACCACTTACTGTAACTACCACTTACTGTAACCACCACTGTGGCTACCACTTACTGTAACCACCACGTGACTACCACTTACTGTAACCACCACTGTGACTACCACTTACTGTAACCACCACTGTGACTACCACTTACTGTAACCACCACTGTGACTACCACTTACTGTAACTACCACTGTGACTACCACTTACTGTAACTACCACTGTGACTACCACTTACTGTAACCACCACTGTGACTACCACTTACTGTAACTACCACTGTGACTACCACTTACTGTAACCACCACTGTGACTACCACTTACTGTAACTACCACTGTGACTACCACTTACTGTAACTACCACTTACTGTAACCACCACTGTGGCTACCACTTACTGTAACCACCACGTGACTACCACTTACTGTGGCTACCACTTACTGTAACCACCACTGTGACTACCACTTACTGTAACCACTACTGTGACTACCACTTACTGTAACCACCACTGTGACTACCACTTACTGTAACTACCACTGTGACTACCACTTACTGTAACTACCACTGTGACTACCACTTACTGTAACTACCACTGTGACTACCACTTACTGTAACCACCACTGTGACTACCACTTACTGTAACTACCACTAAGTAATGATCAAACATGCACATCTACGAGTCATCCATCAGTGTTTAATTCTCTAATATAGAGCCCCTCAGACTCTATCATATCACGAACGATTAGTTATCTGTTTACTTTCGATATTACGTATTACCATATTCTCTTCCTTCACACACTTCAATTAGTGGCTCCTGCCACTTTAAAGTTAATTTATCTTGTTCAATATTTTCTCCCAAATTGCCATTTAGGTCTCTTACAGCAAATGTTCTCTGTTTTAAATTTCCTAAATATCTGTTTAACACCAACCATAATCTCTCCCTCTCCTCCATTTTCTCACCCACAGGTTCATAAACTCTTACTAAATCCCACTTCTCACTTTTTATTTTTATTCTAATCCACATTAGTCTTGAATTTAGACACTTATACAGATGTCCTTTCTTTCCAGAGTTGTTCATTTAATATTATCCCCATTCCCTCTTTACTTGTTTTCTCATATAACCTGATTTAATCCCATGTATTCCTCCCCATTCAAACACTCTCATCCATTTTAACTTTGGTTGACTTCTAGCACATCCAACTTATTATCAATTATATCATTAATAATCCTTTCTTTATAATTTGTATGTCTATCAATACACACACACACAAGACCAAAATGGAACTAGAATGTGGGGAAAAAGGCTAAATAAGTTGTGCAGCACATTGGTGGAGAAGTTATCTGCAGAGAGCAAGAAGTGGGAGTTGTGAGGTCTTGTTCCTGAGGCAATGATGCAGAGTTTGGTGGAGGAACTGGAACTGTTGAAGCGGATTATAGAGAAGAGGACTGATAGGAGCAAGGTATATCTGGAGGGTGTTTGGGGGTCAATGCCCCTGTGGCCCGGTCTATGACCAGACCTCACAGTGGATCAGGGCCTGATCAGCTGGGCTATTACTGTCAGCCACACAGAAACGTGCCTACTACATACACAGAACAATACACACAAATATAAACCCTCCACTCAAACTTCTCATCTACTTAAACAGGACACATGACCACAACACAAGACACACATCTATTTTTGATATACCTCGTGTCCATATCACACTGTGTAAAAACTCTATGCACATAGGGGCTCTGGTGGCCTGGTGGTTAACGCTCTCGCTTCACACGGTGAGGGCCTGGGTTCGATTCCCAGCCAGAGTAGAAACATTGGACGTGTTTCTTTCCACCTGTTGTCTATGTTCCCCATCAGTAAAATGGGTACCTGGGTGTTAGTCGACTGGTGTGGGTCGCATCCTGGGACACTGACCTAAGGAGGCCTGGTCACAGACCGGGCCGCGGGGGCGTTGACCCCCGGAACTCTCTCCAGATCTCCAGATAAATATAAAGGGCCCCAAAATATGAAATTCATTACCAGAAGATATTAAAGTAACCCAGTCTGAAAACCAGTTAAAGACTCTTCTCAAAAGCCACTTAATCACCCTAGACTAAACGCTAAATACTCAGTACACACACACACACTTACCTATGTACTCCCACATCATAACTTCAACAATCACTTTGAACCTTTTATCCATTGTTGACAGAAATATAATTGAACCATTGTTTTCACAAAAAGCATTTTAGAATATAAGAATCATAATGCCTAGGCATAATAGAGGCTCTCATTGCATTGCAACCCAATATTGTCAATGTAAAATCTCAATGTACTGTTTGCTAAAACATAAATAAATAAATAAAATACAAACCACAGCCCAGGTGGCCACGTACTGACTTTAGGTGCTGGGGTGCAGGAACATCAGTGGGCAGCAAGGGGACTGAAGGAGGGGAAGTATCAAAGACGGGACGTAACAAAGACGGGAAGTAACAAAGACGGGAAGTAACAAAGACGGGACGTAACAAAGACGGGAAGTAACAAAGAAGTCTCTTGAGGAAATGGCATCAAGCTACCAGGAGGTCTGGGAGATGATAAGGGAAATAACCAAGGAAATACTTAAATCAGACCCAGAGATATAGAGAGAAATGAAATGGAAGAGGTCACTTATTATTCAAAGGCTTCATGAGGCAGAAGGGAAGACCTACGATGAAAGAAGATAGGGAAGTAAGAGAGACTAACATCATCATGGCATTAACAGTAGGGGACATGACCCAGCTGATAAATTTTCAGACTTGGGTGGTACTTGAGGGAAAAAAATGCCCAGTCAAATTGACATTCAAGATAGAAATTTTACAAAACAAGATAATGTGGCAGAAACCACTGTTAAAAGTTTCTCCAAAGATACCAACAAGTGTACCTCGACCATGACAGAACACAAAAAGAATGGGAAAAACTGAGAGTATGAAAGTGTCAGAGGCAGGATAGGAGAGCACAGCCTTGGGGTGGGCAACAACAAACACAACCACCCATAGAACCCCCTCAAAAAAAAACCTCAATCCTATCACCCCACACCAACCAAACACAGTATCCAGAAACAAGCCACACTCAGGGCAAGGGAAAACCTGGAGCCACATGGGGGACCACAAATGTGGAGGGCTAAGATGGAGGTGATATTGAAAACCTCATACACCAACACGTTACGGACACTACCAGAGAGTGGGGAGGACGATTCAGCAAGACTGGACTTTGTATTCACCCTGAGTAGTTCAGATATTGAGGACATCACATATGAAAGGCCTTTCAGAGCTAGTGATCCTGTGGTCCTGAGCTTCGAATACATGATAGAGTTACAAGTGAAGAGGGAAGCAAAAACAGTAGGACGAGAGAAGCCAAACTACAAAAGAGGGGACTACACAGGCACGAGGAATTTCCTGCACCAGGTTCAGTGGGAAAGAGAATTGGTGGGAAAATCAGTGAATGAAATGATGCAATATGTGGCAACATGCAAGGATGGAGATGAGAGGTTCATACCCAAGGGCAACAGAAACAATGGGAAGACCAGAATGAGCTCTTGGTTCACCAAAGGTGTAGAGAGGCCAAAAAAGTGTACTAGAGAATGGAAAAAGTATAGAAGACAAAGGACCGAGGAAAATTCCTTAAGGAGATTAGTTGAAGAAACAGAAACAAATATGCACAGAAAAGGAGGGAGGCCCAGCAGCAATACAAAAATGACTTACTATCATAAGCAAAGTCTGACCTGAAGCTATTGCACAGCCACATCTGGAGGAAAAGAACAGCCAAGGACCAGGTAATCAGGCTGAGGAAAGAAGGAAGATCACAAGAAATGACCGAGAAGTATGTGAAGAGCTCAACATGAGATTTAAGTATTTTGAGTGGAGACAGAAAGGACTCCAGAAAGCCAGAATGGTGGGGATACACCAATGTTGCAACCCCTGAATGGTTGCAATGATTATTATGTATATATATATAATTATTACCTTTTCATTTAATTTTATATTGCGGGCTGTGGCTCGTACGTTGGTTTGCGTGCAGCCAGCAGCAACAGCCTGGTTGATCAGGCGCTGATCCACCAGGAGGCCTGGTCACAGACCGGGCCGCGGGGGCGTTGACCCCCGAAACTCTCTCCAGGTAAACTCCAGGTTATATTTGCGATAATAACTAAATCGTAAATGTATTGCTTTATATTGTTATTTGATGTAGTTATGTTGTTAGGTAGGATGTAACATATTATGTGCTCAGTTCAAGTCTTGATTGTCAAACTACTGTAATTATCGCTTGTGGCTCGTTAGACTGCCGGCTTCTGAGCTGCAGTTGTCCATGGAGCTATCACGTGATCGAGGGGGGGGGGTGTCCTCACCTCACGTGAAGTACTCAGTCTGCTGTAGACTCGCTTGGTGGTTGGACAGATTGTCTGTCTCATTATTCTTGTTAGTTCTGTAGAACTCTGTTCACAGAACATTGTATAGACTTAGTGATTTTTGACGTTGTACTGAGGTTGTGTGTCTCTTAGACACTCTGGGTAACTCAGGTCCTGAATTATAGCTTATGACCTAATTTGTACTGGTTTCTGTGTATTATCACAGTCGGGTATTTTCTTATGCTGAACTTAGATTCAGTAGTATGGGAGTTTTGTAACTTTTGTGGAGGATCTGCAGATGGTCCCTACTTAGTGTCGTTATATTATCTCCTTGTTCCTGATTCTGTGTCGCAGTTGCTTGTTGTATTGCTATTGGGCTTAGCATTCTTTTTGTTGTTCAAGCAGATTGTTCTGGTTGCCAGTCGGTCAAGAAGTTAGTTTATGTGAGGACTTTGTCAGTCACTTGTTTAAGTCTAGTCGAGTCGTGAGACATAGAACTACTTAGAGCACTTACACACATACATACTTACTTGTACATATTTGTAATATCTTATTAAATGTTAATGTACCAGACGGTACTTAAGAATTATAAATGTGATATGTGCTTTCAGCACAATAATACTGTAAACGAGAGAAGTGATATTATTTTGATTACTGTGATTAATTTAATTTAATTTAATTTAATAATATACCTCTAGACTTAATAAATTTATTAAATTTTAATTTCTCTAGTTAGTAGCCTACCAGTTGTAATCCTGAAGCACTATTGAATCATACTGAATTTTAATGGATAATTGGACAAGGATACTGACTACTTGTTACGAAAACCCAGTAACAGGCTGGATGCTAGAAGGGCAGTCCTTTCTAGTATTACCTGGAGATCTCTAAGCTTTTAGAATTGCGTTTTTTGTAACACCAACAAGTGCTGGACACAATACACACAACCAAGGAGGAGGAGGTGGAGTGGCTAAGTGAACTAGATACCTCAAAGGTGGTGGGACAAGACATCTCTCTTTGGGTCTTGAGAGAAGGAGCAGAGGTGCAGTGTGTGCCACTAACAACAATCTTCAACAAGTCTATTAAAACAGGGCGACTACCTGAGATGTTGAAGACAGCAAATGAAGTCCCATTTTTTTAAGAAAGGAGACAGGCAGCTACAAGCCAGTGTCAGACATGCATAATATGCAAAGTCATGGAGAAGATTATTGTGATGAAAAAGTTCAACAGATAGGAGTAGCGAGCGAGTATGTGGTAACAATAGTTTGATTGCCGGCTGCTTGTTAAGGTAGGGTAAGTCTAGCTCCCACTATCCCCCCCCCCTTTTCTCCCCACCCCGAAAGGTGACGTGTGGGGCTCCGGCCAAACAGTAATCACTCGACTCACATTATTATTATTATTATAATCAAGGGGGAAGCGCTAAACCCGGAGGATTATACAGCGCCTGGGGGGGATGTGGAAGGCATTCAGGCTTAATTCGGGGAACTGGAGCACAGATCCAATTCCCTAAATCAAGAGCCCCTCACCAACATCAAGGAACCTTCCTTGAGGGGACTCGACTCACAGCTCCCAGCACAACTGTAAGTAAAAGTCTCTGCTCCTATTCTAGTGGATATTGGTTGAAAGCTTCACTTTTGACCAATAATAAACTTAGTCCTTTCAGTTTTAGATACTTTTAGATAATCACCACTTGTTTTAAGTATCTTACACTTATCATGGAGAGTGATTTCTTAAGCAGTGGGTAACCTGTCTCTCTTTCCAGCTTAGAATGACAGATCGGGTCACCTGCCAACCAACGAGAAGTGTTGAAGGAGACGGACTGAATCAGGTCCTGAGTATTCACTGTTTGATCTACCTACCTGATTAAATGTAGTTGAGCACAGGATACTACCCCTCATCTTTGTAGTGGTGAAGAACAGACGTTCCTATCATCTGGATAGACTATTCAAGGCTATAGACTGTGAAGAACTAGTCGTTAGGTTGTCACCAACAACTGTGACCCCCCCACATCATCCTCAACGGCTACAATTTCTACAAGACGGTGTCAACCTCCACCAGACACCACAGTTTACTTGTACATATTAGCGTTGAATTCAAATGGCAATTTTTCATTTCATTTTTCATTTTTCTTTCAAATATGATACACCTTCATTTTTATCTTTGCATTACTAAATAATAAAGTGTTTATCTTTGTGAATTATTTCTTTTTCTATTCATTAATTTTCCTGAGGAGGAGCCAGCCTTGGTAATACTGTCTGAAGTTGTTACAGGGCTGAGTAAGTCTCCACGAACCTACTGAACTTTTACAAGACGATGGAAGTAAGACATGAGAGGGGTGGGTGGATTGTATTTCCTTGTACTGTAAGAAGGCTTTCAGCAAAGTACAAGAAAGTGCAGGTATAATAGGAAAGGAAATATAATGGATAAGAGAATACCTGATAGGAAGTTAACTATGAGTCATGGTACGTGACGAGTTATCAGAGTGAGCGCCTGTGACAAGCGAGGTTCCACAGGGGTTAGTTCTAGGACCGGTGCTGTTTCTGGTATATGTGGATGACATGACGGAAGGGATAGATTCAGAAGTGCCCCTGTTTGCAGACGATGCAAAGTGATCTGGACAGGCTGTAAGCCTGGTCCAAAAACTGGCTCCTGGAGTTTAACTTCCACCAAGTGAAGATCGGGGAAGGGCAAAGAAGAACACAGACGGAGTACAGGCTAGGGGGCCAAAGACTGCAAACCTCACTCAAGGAAAAGGATCTTGGGGTGAGTATAATACCGAGCACATCTCCTGAGGCGCACATCAACCAAATAACTGCTGCAGCATATGGGCGCCTAGCAAACCTGAGAATAGCGTTTTGACACCTTGGTAAAGAATCGTTCAAAATTCTGTACACCGTGTACGTCAGGCCCATACTGGAGTATGCAGCACCAGTTTGGAACCCACACCTGTTCAAGCACGTCACGAAATTATAAAAAGTGCAAAGGTTTGCAACAAGACTAGTCCCGGAGCTAAGGGGTATGTCCTACAAGGAAAGGTTAAGGGAAATGAGACGACACTGAAGGACAGAAGGGATAAGGGATGGACATGATAACGATATAAAATACTGAGAGTAATTAATATGGTGGATAGGGACAAGATGTTCCAGAGATGGGACTCAGATGAGTCACAGGGATGTTAGGAAGTATTTCTTCAGTCATAGAGTTGTCAGGAAGTGGAACAGTCTGGAGAGTGATGTAAGAGATTTAAGATAAGATTTCGTTCGAATTTTTAACCCCGGAGGGTTAGCCACCCAGGATAACCCAAGAAAGTCAGTGCGTCATCGAGGACTGTCTAACTTATTTCCATTGTGGTCCTTAATCTTGTCCCCCAGGATGCGACCCACACCAGTCGACTAACACCCAGGTACCTATTTGCTGCTAGGTGAACAAGACAACAGGTGTAAGGAAACGTGTCGAAATGTTTCCACCCGCCGGGAATCGAACCCGGGCCCTCCGTGTGTGAAGCGGAAGCTTTAGCCACCAGGCCACCAGGCCACCGGGCCACCAGGCCACATAACTTTAAGAAGAGGCATGATGAAGCTCATAACTCACGAAATCGTAATGACACGATTGCAAACAAACCATACCACGGATGGGGTTTGAACCCGCGGTCAGAGAGTCTCATGGAGCAGGGAGAGAGAGTGGACCTAGTAGCGACCAGTGAAGAGTTGTGCCCAGAAGCTATGAATCGACCCTTGCAACCCCAATTAGGTGAATACAATTAGGTGAACACACACACTCTGAGAGAAACACTAGGCTCACACACCTCTGGTAGCAATATCAGTACTTTCGACATCTAATCTGATTAAAGCAATGTCGTTAGTAAGGGTGATAATGTTGTAGGGGGCCAGAGAGACACTCTTCACAGTATACTCTCTGTTGTCTTCTCTCAGGTCCCAGGCTCCTGTGATGACCCTCAACTCACTCAACCTACCAGGAAGACACAACAGTAATGTTAGAACATAAGAAGGAACACTGCAGCAGGCCTACTGGTCCATGAGGGACAGGTCCAAGTCTTCTAGTGGCTTAAGCCAATGACCCAACCTAGTCAGGTCAGGTCACATTCACTTAAGTACATCAGACTTAGTAGCACAAGTTAGTCAAGAAGGAAGAGATGCAAGTTCTCTTACTATCTAGTTTGAATATAATGTCTTACATTAAGGTAAGATTCGCCACTAAACAAGTTGATATATTAATTTTGGCACACTGAAGATCAGAATGACTTTGACGTAATCAGTCCCTCAAGATTGGTGAACTGATTACATCGATTTCAGGCTGAGGGACCGATTATCTCAAACTAATTCTGAACTTCAACCATTTTTCTCTGTGGAAATAAATGGTATAAAATACCGACACAATGGAAATATAAACACAAATGCAGTATAATGTGATCCTTTATTGACTACGTTTCGCCCACACAGTGGGCTTTTTCAAGTCACAAACAGAACTACCTGGGGTGGAAGGAACGCGAGTATTTATAGTCCGGTTCAGAATGCTGAGGTCAGGTGAAGAATGCTGCATCTGATGATGTACCGAGTGGGGTTATAGAGTCTAAAAACTTGGGTAGCTTGGAAAGGAGATTGGACAAGTTTGTGAGCAGACCTTCTACAGTGTTCTTATGTGGGATAGCGATGAAGAAGTTTCTTGGCAAGTGGTTCAGCTATGTTATAGAAGCCACTATTCTGGTTGAAGTTGTCGGATATAGAAATAAGTGATGATTCCAGGATTCTTCGGTATTGAGTGTTGTCTTCTGTGGCGATAAGTCTTGAGTTTCTGTAGTTTATCAAGTGGTTGTGTGAATTACGGTGTTGTACGCAGGCATTCCTTGTGTCGTCAGACCTGCTTGCGTATTGGTGTTCTGAAATACGTGTTTGGAGGTCCCTTGATGTTTCGCCCACGTATAACTTGTTGCAGTCATTACAAGGGATTATGTATACCCCTGCAGAGGATGGAGGCTTGTCCTGTCTACTACTGGTGATGTCCTTGATGGTCGTGGTTGTGGAGGTAGATACTTGGAATGATGTTTTGGCAAAGATGTTGGAAACATGTTTGGCAATGGAGTTGGTGGGAAGGACTATGTATCTCTTCTCGGCAGTGTCTTCTCTGGGTGTGTTGAAGATGTTTAATGCCCGCCGTCTGCAGTCTCTGATGAAGTGACGAGGATAGTGGAGTTTAGAAAATATTTGTTCAATTATAGTGCATTCTTCCTAAAGGAACTCGTTGCTGCAGATTCCGAGTGCACGCAGGAAGAAGCCTATAATTACACCACGTTTGGTTTTGGTGTCGTGGTGAGAGTAGAAGTGGAGAAGATCGTTTTGGTTGGTGGGTTTTCGATAGACTTTAAAACGAAGTTCGTGGTCAGCTTTGCAGAGCAGGACATCAAGGAAAGGAAGAGTGTTGTCGACTTCTTCTTCAAGTGTGAACTGGATTGAAGGTTCGACCTGGTTGAGCTTGTCTTGGAGAGCTTGAACGTTGAAGCGTTTAGGAGTTATGAGGAGAATGTCGTCAACATAACGGAGCCAGGTGACAGACGAAGGAATAATGGTGGAGAAACGTTCGGCTTCTAGATGTTCCATGTATAGGTTCGCCAGGACTGCACTGAGTGGCCCAAAAGTCTGCTGAAAGAGGTGATTTTCAAAAGAGAAACACGTAAAGCCAACACATAGTTCAACAAGGTCGATGAAATCGCTGGCTGGAATGGGAAGATCAAGTGAATCGTCAATTTTCCTGCGCAAGAGATCGATGGCTTGTGTAGTAGGTACTTTGGTGAACATCAGGGTCACCACCGCTGATAAAGGGGGTGGTGTCGTTATCATGAACACTGACGATTACAGGAACAAAATGCTCAATCTACTTAATGACCCAGATACCTACAAACCTCTCACAACTAACCAAGTGGACAACCTTACTAAAACTTTTCTTCAAAGGCCTCGCCGCATTCTGAGGGGCTCAGAACAAGGGAAGAAACTTCTGCACACCATGCCCAGCAACCCCAGACCTGCCAGAATGTACGGCCTGCCAAAAACTCACAAGCCTGGTATCCCACTGAGGCCCATATCCTCGGGAATAGGCAGTGCTCCCCACCAGCTCTCAGGAATTCTCGCCAAACACCTCTCTAAACTCTTGGGCACTATCAGTCCAGCACATCTCAAACACTCAGGTGATCTTCTCAATCGCATTCGCAACATCAACATCAGGAACAAGAAACTTTCCAGCCTTGACGTGACTTCCCTGTTCACCAAAGTACCTACTACACAAGCCATCGATCTCTTGCGCAGGAAAATTGACGATTCACTTGATCTTCCCATGTGCTGAATAATATTAGGAGAGAAGTAAATAATGAAGATGATTGTTATAGGAATGCAGTTAGAAGCCTGAGTAGATCTATAACCCATTATGATAACATGAACGTAGATAAGTATGTTTATGGAGCAACTTGCAATGTGAACAGACTGACTGATGTTGTAGTGGCCAGGCTTAGGCTTGGTTACAAGTACTTCTGGCAGTTTGGGAGACACACAGATGATGATCAAACTAAATGTAAATTATGTGATCAGGCATGTGGTCACTCTCTTGAACACTATGTGCTTAATTGTCCACTTATTGAGGAATACAGAGACAGACAGTATAATAACCTATGTGACATGTCAAGATATCTTATTAATGAAAATAAGATACCAGATATACTAAGCAAATTTCCTAAATTTGCTTGTAACAGATAAGTGAACTATAGATATGTAGATATAAATCCATATGTATTCCTGTTAACCCTTTGGGGCCTAGTTCCTAGGCCTTTTGTGTATCCACATGCTCTCGCGCTACCGTCCACAGGATGGATATGGGGTGCACAATAAACTAGCCACTTCGGTGGCAAAATCTAATCTAATCTTCCCATTCCAGCCAGCGATTTCATCGACCTTGTTGAACTATGTGTTGGCTTTACGTGTTTCTCTTTTGAAAATCACCTCTTTCAGCAGACTTTTGGACTACCCATGGGTTCGCCACTCAGTGCAGTCCTGGCGAACCTATACATGGAACATCTAGAAGCCGAACGTTTCTCCACCATTATTCCTTCGTCTGTCACCTGGCTCCGTTATGTTGACGACATTCTCCTCATAACTCCTAAACGCTTCAACGTTCAAGCTCTCCAAGACAAGCTCAACCAGGTCGAACCTTCAATCCAGTTCACACTTGAAGAAGTCGACAACACTCTTCCTTTCCTTGATGTCCTGCTCTGCAAAGCTGACCACGAACTTCGTTTTAAAGTCTATCGAAAACCCACCAACCAAAACGATCTTCTCCACTTCTACTCTCACCACGACACCAAAACCAAACGTGGTGTAATTATAGGCTTCTTCCTGCGTGCACTCAGAATCTGCAGCAACGAGTTCCTTGAGGAAGAATGCACTATAATTGAACAAATATTTTCTAAACTCCACTATCCTCGTCACTTCATCAGAGACTGCAGACGGCGGGCATTAAACATCTTCAACACACCCAGAGAAGACACTGCCGAGAAGAGATACATAGTCCTTCCCACCAACTCCATTGCCAAACATGTTTCCAACATCTTTGCCAAAACATCATTCCAAGTATCTACCTCCACAACCACGACCATCAAGGACATCACCAGTAGTAGACAGGACAAGCTTCCATCCTCTGCAGGGGTATACATAATCCCTTGTAATGACTGCAACAAGTTATACGTGGGCGAAACATCAAGGGACCTCCAAACACGTATTTCAGAACACCAATACGCAAGCAGGTCTGACGACACAAGGAATGCCTGCGTACAACACCGTAATTCACACAACCACTTGATAAACTACAGAAACTCAAGACTTATCGCCACAGAAGACAACACTCAATACCGAAGAATCCTGGAATCATCACTTATTTCTATATCCGACAACTTCAACCAGAATAGTGGCTTCTATAACATAGCTGAACCACTTGCCAAGAAACTTCTTCATCGCTATCCCACATAAGAACACTGTAGAAGGTCTGCTCACAAACTTGTCCAATCTCCTTTCCAAGCTACCCAAGTTTTTAGACTCTATAACCCCACTCGGTACATCATCAGATGCAGCATTCTTCACCTGACCTCAGCATTCTGAACCGGACTATAAATACTCGCGTTCCTTCCACCCCAGGTAGTTCTGTTTGTGACTTGAAAAAGCCCACTGTGTGGGCGAAACGTAGTCAATAAAGGATCACATTATACTGCATTTGTGTTTATATTTCCATTTTTCTCTGTACTGGACTGATGAAGCCAGTGTGTGGTGAAACTTTTCCATAATATTTATACCCAAATGTTGCACAAGTGTCTAAATTATCAACTTAACGGTTCTCTGAACCAATTTATCAACAAGTCAAGTGTTTACTGACGAGGGACTAAGACCTTCCACTGGCTTACCCCTCCAAGTAACATGTTGACGTTATAAATAAAAATCAATCAAGGCATATTAAAAATAAGAACCCAATTATAGGTGGAAATTAAACAGGGTGTTTCAAAAATACACCCAATTTCGAGGCCTTGTTATTGTCGCCCGTGTCTGGTACACGTATGGTTACGGTATACCTGTCTAATACCCTATGACCACCCATACATCCCTACTACTCACTCCCACCCATTCTCACTCCATTGAAGACATGAGGGAGAGAGGGAGAGAGGAGGACGGAGGGGTGAGGAAGAGAAAAAAGACAGGAGAGAGGGAAAGAGGGGTAGAGAGGAAGAGAATGAGAGGAAGACAGGGTAAGAGGGGGAGGGGGAGGGGAGAGAGAGAGAGAGAGAGAGAGAGAGAAAGATCATCTGAAATAACGTAAGTTGATCAAATGAAAATGCTGGCCCACAGATGGCTCCAACTTCATCCTGTTCCCTACTTGTATGTCTCATAACAATAAAAAGGAACTTTTAAATGAGTTGATGTAAGTAACAGCTCTTAGCTTGTCAATAAAGTTAGGAATCCTTAACCTAACCTTGTCAAACCCTGTGTAAAAATAATCTTTGTATGTTTAGTTATGTCGTCAATACACTGGACTAGGTCAGTTTAATTGGACGTTTGTCCATGTCCATTAGTCGATCAATTAAGCAGACTACATCTGCTTAATTGAAGCGTTCAATATAAAGGAATTTTCAGTAAGACAACCACTTCTCTTATTGGTCTGTTTGATAAGACATTACTCTAGTGTCATATCATCTGTGGACAGAGAACCTTTGTGTTCCTTCAGTCATGTTATTTAAGTATAAAAGAATTAATACCGGTCCTAGTACTTATCCTTGTGGAACACCACTCGTCACATGCACCCATTCTGACACCTTGTTATAGACAATCACTTATTATTTCCTTCCTGTTGGGTATTCCTTGATCCACTGCTGTGCTTTTCCTGTTATTAATTCCTGTTCCAGTAGCTTTTGTACCAGTCTCTTGTGCGGTACTGTGCTAAAAGCCTTACAACAGTCTAGGAAGATGCAGTCTACCCATCCCTCTTTCTCCTATTTTACTTCTGTTATTAGCCATACCACGGGTGGGGTTAGAACCCGCGATCAGAGAGTCATAAAACTCCAGACCGACGCTTTAGCCACTGGGCCAACTGGCTTCAATGAGATTCATCCAACTAGGTATATTTATACACGATAGGAAGGTGTAGAAATATGTCTAATTGGATGAATCATATTGCAGCCTGCTGTCCCAGTGGCTAACGCGTCGGTTTGGAGTTTCATGACTCTCTGACCGCGGGTTCTAACCCCATACTTCTGTTACCTAGCCGAAGAAATTCAATAGGTTTGTGACACAGGATTTACCATCTCTAAATCCAAGCTGGTGGGTATGTTTGTGTACAGGACTCACGTGATATTCCTGGCACAATGGGCGGCGGTAACAACGAAAGCATCAGAGATGAGTGTCCCTCCACAGAAGTGTCGACCATTCAGTTGCAGTGACACTTGCCACGGCAGCTCACCTGCCACGGAACACAAGCAACAATGTTAGTAACATTCATACTATCTTGAAAATGGTATAAAAATACCGACAAGTTGAAGATTAAGACACATGTGCAACAGTTGGGTGTCTTCAGTGTTGAAACGTTTCTCCCACACAGTAGACTTCTTCAGTCAAATACAGATTCAACAGGTACTGGGAGAAGCAGTATCTCAGGTGGTCAGTCCCTCAACCCGGCCGATGCATATATATTAAGGACCCCAATGAAAATAAGGACCCCAATGAAAATAAGGACCCCATTGGAAATAAGGACCCATTGGAAATAAGGACCCCATTGGAAATAAGGACCCCAATGGAAATAAGGACCCCAATGGAAATAAGGACCCCAATGGAAATAAGGACCCCAATGGAAATAAGGACCCCAATGGAAATAAGTAAGGACCCCCAATGGAAATAAGTAGGAACCCCAATGGAAATAAGATAAGGACCCCAATGGAAATAAGATAAGGACCCCAATGGAAATAAGGACCCCAATGGAAATAAGGACCCCAATGGAAATAAGGACTCCAATGGAAATAAGGACCCCAATGGAAATAAGGACTCCAATGGAAATAAGGACCCCAATGGAAATAAGGACTCCAATGGAAATAAGGACCCCAATGGAAATAAGGACTCCAATGGAAATAAGGACTCCAATGGAAATAAGGACTCCAATGGAAATAAGGACCCCAATGGAAATAAGGACCCCAATGGAAATAAGGACTCCAATGGAAATAAGGACCCCAATGGAAATAAGGACCCCAATGGAAATAAGGACCCCATTGGAAATAAGGACTCCAATGGAAATAAGGACCCCAATGGAAATAAGGACCCCAATGGAAATAAGGACTCCAATGGAAATAAGGACCCCAATGGAAATAAGGACCCCAATGGAAATAAGGACCCCAATGGAAATAAGGACTCCAATGGAAATAAGGAATCCAATGGAAATAAGGACTCCAATGGAAATAAGGACTCCAATGGAAATAAGGACCCCAATGGAAATAAGGACTCCAATGGAAATAAGGACCCCAATGGAAATAAGGACTCCAATGGAAATAAGGACCCCAATGGAAATAAGGACTCCAATGGAAATAAGGACCCCAATGGAAATAAGGACTCCAATGGAAATAAGGACCCCAATGGAAATAAGGACTCCAATGGAAATAATGACCCCAATGGAAATAAGGACCCCAATGGAAATAAGGACTCCAATGGAAATAAGGACCCCAATGGAAATAAGGACTCCAAGGGAAATAAGGACCCCAATGGAAATAAGGACCCCAATGGAAATAAGGACCCCAATGGAAATAAGGACCCCAATGGAAATAAGGACCCCAATGGAAATAAGGACCCCAATGGAAATAAGGACCCCAATGGAAATAAGGACCCCAATGGAAATAAGGACCCCAATGGAAATAAGGACCCCAATGGAAATAAGGACCCCAATGGAAATAAGGACCCCAATGGAAATAAGGACCCCAATGGAAATAAGGACCCCAATGGAAATAAGGACCCCAATGGAAATAAGGACCCCAATGGAAATAAGGACCCCAATGGAAATAAGGACCCCAATGGAAATAAGGACCCCAATGGAAATAAGGACCCCAATGGAAATAAGGACCCCAATGGAAATAAGGACCCCAATGGAAATAAGGACTCCAATGGAAATAAGGACCCCAATGGAAATAAGAACCCCAATGGAAATAAGGACCCCAATGGAAATAAGGACCCCAATGGAAATAAGGACCCCAATGGAAATAAGGACCCCAATGGAAATAAGGACCCCAATGGAAATAAGGACCCCAATGGAAATAAGGACCCCAATGGAAATAAGGACCCCAATGGAAATAAGGACCCCAATGGAAATAAGAATAGGTTTGAATTTGTTTCGTACTCCAATTTAGTTTTTAGTTTCTCAAGTTTTCCATAGTGGAGTAATTGAAATTTATCCTCATTAAACTTCAAGTGTTTTCCGTGACCCATTTGAAAGCTTAGTTTATACCCAATTGAAAATTTTCAGAGTTCTGTACAGATGACTCAAGCAACTTCTAGTATCGTCAGTAAAGGAAGACACAGTGAAACAGGTTACATACCTGTCTATGTCAGATATGAGTACGAGACAGAGGATGGGAGCGAGTACTGTGCTTTGTGGAAAAGAACTTTTCTCTGTAGCCGCCTCTGGTTGAACTCTGTTTACTATTGTTCTTCGTGTTCTGAATATCGAAATGGTATACAATACCGACAGGTTAGTAGGTAAGACACATAGGCAACAGATAGGCAACTTTATTCCGAGACGCTTCGCCTACGCAGTAGGCTTCTTCAGTCGAGTACCTACCAACCTGTCGGTATTGTATACCATTTTGATATTCACTCTGTCAGACACTGCAGCATAATGGCATCTTGGTACAGAAAACACCTTGGACAACCTTTTCAAGTGAGAATTGTTGGATCTGAGAGGGACGTGACCTCTCAGTGGCTACATTCTCACTACTACTACTACTCTGCACCTCTCCTTCCGACAGTATTTAAGTCTCCGCACTGTCGCTTGATCTTCAGATAGTTCCTGACTATGGAACAGAACTTCTCCAGGCTGAGGGACTGACAACCTCAAATCTACGACTTCAAGGGTGATGGACTGATTACATCGTGTTCACTTCTCTACTGTTCCTGACTACTTTTTGTATTCGACTGAAGAAGCCTACTGTGTAGGCGAAACATTTCGGAATAAAGTTGCCTATATGTCTTACCTTTGTGTTCTGTTGGTTAGTAAGTTAAAGATTCATATACCCAATTTTCAAGCATTTTGTGCTATTACACCATGATCACACTTGTTGAAGACTTTAGCAAACTGTGTGTAAACTATATCTGCATTTTGTTGGTCCAGTAGTTGTGAGAGGCAGAAGAGTCCTGCTCAAAAGCTATGCTGCCCTTGGTTGTGCAATTTTTGGATGTCTGGGTGATTGGGATCGTACTTCTTAGAATCCTTTAAAAGATTTTTATGATGTGGTCTAAAAAACTATTACCAGGCAGGTGATGTTATATATCCTCTCATGCACCGACCAACGTAAGATATTACAATATTTAGACCTCCCAGAACAAACATTTCCTTGGTCGGTACTTTGACCAACACTCGTAGGAACAAGTCTCCTCCACCCTGACATGTTTGTAAACATTACTCTTGTTTTGCCAAGTATGAACACAATATACATATTTTTGTATTATATTAGCAATTGACGTCCACGTGGGAAAAGAATCTTTAATAAACAAAGTTTGGGGATTGGAAGGTAATCATATTTAATCCAAGGATAGACGGGATAGTCAATTAATTTTGAGTCTTTCCCAAGCATCAAAAAACTCATAAGGCATCATATATATTTTTCTTGTAATCTATTTTTCAGTAAATTTCAGTTATCAAGAGTGGTTTCATTTCTAGTTTCCTGCGTTTCACACTAACACATTTATTCTGTTGTGTTGTAAAGTGGAATCTGTGTCCTGTGTTAAGATAGTTCCTACGTAACTTGCCTCTCTCCTGTGTTAAGATAGTTCCTACGTCACTTGCCTCTCTCCTGTGTTAAGATAGTTCCTACGTCACTTGCCTCTGTCCTGTGTTAAGATAGTTCCTACGTCACTTGCCTCTCTCCTGTGTTAAGATAGTTCCTACGTCACTTGCCTCTCTCCTGTGTTAAGATAGTTCCTACGTAACTTGCCTCTCTCCTGTGTTAAGATAGTTCCTACGTCACTTGCCTCTCTCCTGTGTTAAGATAGTTCCTACGTCACTTGCCTCTGTCCTGTGTTAAGATAGTTCCTACGTCACTTGCCTCTCTCCTGTGTTAAGATAGTTCCTACGTCACTTGCCTCTCTCCTGTGTTAAGATAGTTCCTACGTAACTTGCCTCTCTCCTGTGTTAAGATAGTTCCTACGTCACTTGCCTCTGTCCTGTGTTAAGATAGTTCCTACGTCACTTGCCTCTGTCCTGTGTTAAGATAGTTCCTACGTCACTTGCCTCTGTCCTGTGTTAAGACAGTTCCTACGTCACTTGCCTCTCTCCTGTGCTAAGATAGTTCCTACGTCACTTGCCTCTCTCCTGTGCTAAGATAGTTCCTACGTCACTTGCCTCTCTCCTGTGCTAAGATAGTTCCTACGTCACTTGCCTCTCTCCTGTGCTAAGATAGTTCCTACGTCACTTGCCTCTCTCCTGTGCTAAGATAGTTCCTACGTCACTTGCCTCTGTCCTGTGTTAAGACAGTTCCTACGTCACTTGCCTCTCTCCTGTGCTAAGATAGTTCCTACGTCACTTGCCTCTCTCCTGTGCTAAGATAGTTCCTACGTCACTTGCCTCTGTCCTGTGTTAAGACAGTTCCTACGTCACTTGCCTCTCTCCTGTGCTAAGATAGTTCCTACGTCACTTGCCTCTGTCCTGTGTTAAGACAGTTCCTACGTCACTTGCCTCTGTCCTGTGCTAAGATAGTTCCTACGTCACTTGCCTCTGTCCTGTGTTAAGACAGTTCCTACGTCACTTGCCTCTCTCCTGTGCTAAGATAGTTCCTACGTCACTTGCCTCTGTCCTGTGTTAAGACAGTTCCTACGTCACTTGCCTCTGTCCTGTGCTAAGATAGTTCCTACGTCACTTGCCTCTGTCCTGTGTTAAGACAGTTCCTACGTCACTTGCCTCTGTCCTGTGCTAAGATAGTTCCTACGTCACTTGCCTCTGTCCTGTGTTAAGACAGTTCCTACGTCACTTGCCTCTCTCCTGTGCTAAGATAGTTCCTACGTCACTTGCCTCTGTCCTGTGTTAAGACAGTTCCTACGTCACTTGCCTCTCTCCTGTGCTAAGATAGTTCCTACGTCACTTGCCTCTGTCCTGTGTTAAGACAGTTCCTACGTCACTTGCCTCTCTCCTGTGCTAAGATAGTTCCTACGTCACTTGCCTCTCTCCTGTGCTAAGATAGTTCCTACGTCACTTGCCTCTGTCCTGTGTTAAGACAGTTCCTACGTCACTTGCCTCTCTCCTGTGCTAAGATAGTTCCTACGTCACTTGCCTCTCTCCTGTGCTAAGATAGATCCTACGTCACTTGCCTTTGTTCTGTGCTAAGATAGATTCTACGTCACTTGCCTCTGTCCTGTGTTAAGACAGTTCCTACGTCACTTGCCTCTCTCCTGTGCTAAGATAGTTCCTACGTCACTTGCCTCTCTCCTGTGCTAAGATAGATCCTACGTCACTTGCCTTTGTTCTGTGCTAAGATAGATTCTACGTCACTTGCCTCTGTCCTGTGTTAAGACAGTTCCTACGTCACTTGCCTCTCTCCTGTGCTAAGATAGTTCCTACGTCACTTGCCTCTCTCCTGTGCTAAGATAGATCCTACGTCACTTGCCTTTGTTCTGTGCTAAGATAGATTCTACGTCACTTGCCTCTGTCCTGTGTTAAGACAGTTCCTACGTCACTTGCCTCTCTCCTGTGCTAAGATAGTTCCTACGTCACTTGCCTCTCTCCTGTGCTAAGATAGATCCTACGTCACTTGCCTTTGTTCTGTGCTAAGATAGATTCTACGTCACTTGCCTCTGTCCTGTGTTAAGACAGTTCCTACGTCACTTGCCTCTCTCCTGTGCTAAGATAGTTCCTACGTCACTTGCCTCTCTCCTGTGCTAAGATAGATCCTACGTCACTTGCCTTTGTTCTGTGCTAAGATAGATTCTACGTCACTTGCCTCTGTCCTGTGTTAAGACAGTTCCTACGTCACTTGCCTCTGTCCTGTGTTAAGACAGTTCCTACGTCATTTGCCTCTGTCCTGTGTTTGAGAACAATAATACGAAAAGAACTTCAACTGAATTTTATGGACTTAAGGCTCAGGGAGATTGTCACCAGTCCATCTATCATCACTCTATCATGCAGGAGGAGCCACATGTCTATGGTGCATCCAACAAAATAAGCAGACTCTTGGATGTCACTACCGCCCGGCTCCGTTAGTTTAATATGTTTATTATGCACCCCATACCCATCCTGTGGGCGGTAGTCAAAAGATTACAGAGGTACATAATTGGTCCAGGGACTGGACTCCAAAGTTTTGATAGCTGAGCAAGTTACAGAGGTAATGAACTCACAATTTACAAAGGTAATGAACTCACAATTTACAAAGGCCCGGCTCCGGCTGTCACTACCGCCCGGCTCAGGCTGGGTTACAAGTATCTTTGGGAGGTTAAATCACCACCACCAGATGTAGACCAAACGAAATGTAAACTTTGCCAGATGGATTATTGTCACACCTTGCGTCATTATGTACTGGAGTGTGATAAAATTAATGAATTTAGAAACAACTCACTCAGAAGTGTTCAAGAAATGGCTAAGTATTTTATCCACAGTGGTATATTACAGACCATTCTGGAGAAATACCCTGACTTTGCTAGCTGTAAATAAAGCATTACCACATGTGTGCATGTGTGTGTGTGTGTGTGTGTGTGTGTGTGTGTGTACTCACCTAGTTGTACTCACCTAGTTGAGGTTGCGGGGGTCGAGTCCGAGCTCCTGGCCCCGCCTCTTCACTGATCGCTACTAGGTCACTCTCCCTGAGCCGTGAGCTTTATCATACCTCTGCTTAAAGCTATGTATGGATCCTGCCTCCACTACATCGCTTCCCAAACTATTCCACTTACTGACTACTCTGTGGCTGAAGAAATACTTCCTAACATCCCTGTGATTCATCTGTGTCTTCAGCTTCCAACTGTGTCCCCTTGTTACTGTGTCCAATCTCTGGAACATCCTGTCTTTGTCCACCTTGTCAATTCCTCTCAGTATTTTGTATGTCGTTATCATGTCCCCCCTATCTCTCCTGTCCTCCAGTGTCGTCAGGTTGATTTCCCTTAACCTCTCCTCGTAGGACATACCTCTTAGCTCTGGGACTAGTCTTGTTGCAAACCTTTGCACTTTCTCTAGTTTCTTTACGTGCTTGGCTAGGTGTGGGTTCCAAACTGGTGCCGCATACTCCAATATGGGCCTAACGTATACGGTGTACAGGGTCCTGAACGATTCCTTATTAAGATGTCGGAATGCTGTTCTGCGGTTTGCTAGGCGCCCATATGCTGCAGCAGTTATTTGGTTGATGTGCGCTTCAGGAGATGTGCCTGGTGTTATACTCACCCCAAGATCTTTTTCCTTGAGTGAGGTTTGTAGTCTCTGACCCCCTAGACTGTACTCCGTCTGAGGCCTTCTTTGCCCTTCCCCAATCTTCATGACTTTGCACTTGGTGGGATTGAACTCCAGGAGCCAATTGCTGGACCAGGTCTGCAGCCTGTCCAGATCCCTTTGTAGTTCTGCCTGGTCTTCGATCGAGTGTATTCTTCTCATCAACTTCACGTCATCTGCAAACAGGGACACCTCAGAGTCTATTCCTTCCGTCATGTCGTTCACAAATACCAGAAACAGCACTGGTCCTAGGACTGACCCCTGCGGGACCCCGCTGGTCACAGGTGCCCACTCTGACACCTCGCCACGTACCATGACTCGCTGCTGTCTTCCTGACAAGTATTCCCTGATCCATTGTAGTGCCTTCCCTGTTATCCCTGCTTGGTCCTCCAGTTTTTGCACCAATCTCTTGTGTGGAACTGTGTCAAACGCCTTCTTGCAGTCCAAGAAAATGCAATCCACCCACCCCTCTCTCTCTTGTCTTACTGCTGTCACCATGTCATAGAACTCCAGTAGGTTTGTGACACAGGATTTCCCGTCCCTGAAACCATGCTGGCTGCTGTTGATGAGATCATTCCTTTCTAGGTGTTCCACCACTCTTCTCCTGATAATCTTCTCCATGATTTTGCATACTATACATGTCAGTGACACTGGTCTGTAGTTTAATGCTTCATGTCTGTCTCCTTTTTTAAAGATTGGGACTACATTTGCTGTCTTCCATGCCTCAGGCAATCTCCCTGTTTCGATAGATGTATTGAATATTGTTGTTAGGGGTACACATAGCGCCTCTGCTCCCTCTCTCAATACCCATGGGGAGATGTTATCTGGCCCCATTGCCTTTGAGGTATCTAGCTCACTCAGAAGCCTCTTCACTTCTTCCTCGGTTGTGTGCACTGTGTCCAGCACTTGGTGGTGTGCCCCACCTCTCCGTCTTTCTGGAGTCCCTTCTGTCTCCTCTGTGAACACTTCTTTGAATCTCTTGTTGAGTTCTTCACATACTTCACGGTCATTTCCTGTTGTCTCTCCTCCTTCCTTCCTTAGCCTGATTACCTGGTACTTGACTGTTGTTTTCCTCCTGATGTGGCTGTACAACAGTTTCGGGTCAGATTTGGCTTTCGCTGCTATGTCATTTTCATATTGTCTTTGGGCCTCCCTTCTTATCTGTGCATATTCGTTTCTGGCTCTACGACTGTTCTCCTTATTCTCCTGGGTCCTTTGCCTTCTATATTTCTTCCATTCCCTAGCACACTTGGTTTTTGCCTCCCTGCACCTTTGGGTAAACCATGGGCTCATCCTGGCTTTTTCATTACTCCTGTTACCTTTGGGTACAAACCTCTCCTCAGCCTCCTTGCATTTTGTTGCTACATATTCCATCATCTCATTAACTGGCTTCCCTGCCAGTTCTCTGTCCCACTGAACCCCGTTCAGGTAGTTCCTCATTCCTGTGTATTCCCCTTTCTTGTAGTTTGGCTTCATTCGTCCTGGCCTTCCTGCTTCTCCCTCCACTTGTAGCTCTACTGTGTATTCGAAGCTTAAAACCACATGGTCACTGGCCCCAAGGGGTCTTTCATATGTGATGTCCTCGATATCTGCACTAATGAAGGTGAATACTAAGTCCAGCCTTGCTGGTTCATCCTCTCCTCTCTCTCTTGTAGTGTCCCTTACGTGTTGGTACATGAAGTTCTCCAGTACCACCTCCATCATCTTAGCCCTCCATGTATCTTGGCCCCCATGTGGGTCCAAGTTCTCCCAATCGATCTCCTTGTGGTTAAAGTCACCCATGATCAGGAGCTTTGCCCTGCATGCATGAGCTCTTCTGGCCACTCTAGCCAGTGTGTCAACCATCGCTCTATTGCTCTCGTCGTACTCTTGCCTTGTGTGTGTGTGTGTGTGTGTGTGTGTATGAGTGTGTGTGTGTGTGTGTGTGTGTGTGTGTGTGTGTGTGTGTGTGTGTGTGTGTGTGTGTGTGTGTGTGTGTGTGTGTGTGTGTATGAGTGTGTGTGTGTGTGTGTGTGTGTGTGTGTGTGTGTGTGTGTGTGTGTGTGTGTGTGTGTGTGTGTGTGTGTGTGTGTGTGTGTGTGTGTGTGTGTGACTCAACAATCAACATTTGCACCAATAACTCACTACAGTTGTGACCGGGTGTGGAAGTGTGAATTGCTCATTACTCTATAATTTGTTCATGATTGTAGCCATGTATAAACGTAAGTAACCATTCTTACAGTATTCATTACCTTTGTAACTTGTGAGTTCATTACCTTTGTAACTTGTGAGTTCATTACCTTTGTAACTTGTGAGTTCATTACCTTGTACCTAGTTCAGCCATCAAAAATTTGGAGCCCGGTCCCTGGACCCATTGTGTACCTCTGTAATCTGTAAATACCTTTGTAACTTGTCATAATTGTGACTAGACCTACCTGGAGTTCATTACCTTTGTAAATTGTGAATTCATTACCTCTGTAACTTGCTCAGCTATCAGAACTTTGGAGTCCAGTCCCTGGACCAATTATGTACCTCTGTAATCTTTTGACTACCGCCCACAGGATGGGTATGGGGTACATAATAAACATATTAAACTAACTAAACTGTGTTAAGACAGTTCCTACGTCACCTCCCTCTGTCCTGTGTTAAGACAGTTCCTACGTCACTTGCCTCTGTCCTGTGTTAAGACAGTTCCTAGGTCACTGCCTCTGTCCTGTGTTAAGACAGTTCCTACGTCACTGCCTCTGTCCTGTGTTAAGACAGTTCCTACGTCACTTGCCTCTGTCCTGTGTTAAGACAGTTCCTACGTCACTTGCCTCTGTTCTGTGTTAAGATAGTTCCTACGTCACTGCCTCTGTCCTGTGTTAAGACAGCTCCTACGTCACTTGCCTCTGTCCTGTGTTAAGACAGTTCCTACGTCACTGCCTCTGTCCTGTGTTAAGACAGTTCCTACGTCACTTGCCTCTGTCCTGTGTTAAGACAGTTCCTACGTCACTTGCCTCTGTCCTGTGTTAAGACAGTTCCTACGTCACTGGCCTCTGTCCTGTGTTAAGACAGTTCCTACGTCACTTGCCTCTGTCCTGTGTTAAGACAGTTCCTACGTCACTGCCTCTGTCCTGTGTTAAGACAGTTCCTACGTCACTTGCCTCTGTCCTGTGTTAAGACAGTTCCTACGTCACTGCCTCTGTCCTGTGTTAAGACAGTTCCTACGTCACTTGCCTCTGTCCTGTGTTAAGACAGCTCCTACGTCACTACCTCTGTCCTGTGTTAAGACAGTTCCTACGTCACTGGCCTCTGTCCTGTGTTAAGACAGTTCCTACGTCACTTGCCTCTGTCCTGTGTTAAGACAGTTCCTACGTCACTTGCCTCTGTCTTGTGTTAAGACAGTTCCTACGTCACTGCCTCTGTCCTGTGTTAAGACAGTTCCTACGTCACTTGCCTCTGTCCTGTGTTAAGACAGTTCCTACGTCACTTGCCTTTGTCCTGTGTTAAGACAGTTCCTACGTCACTTGCCTCTGTCCTGTGTTAAGACAGTTCCTACGTCACTTGCCTCTGTCCTGTGTTAAGACAGTTCCTACGTCACTGCCTCTGTCCTGTGTTAAGACAGTTCCTACGTCACTTGCCTCTGTCCTGTGTTAAGACAGTTCCTACGTCACTTGCCTTTGTCCTGTGTTAAGACAGTTCCTACGTCACTTGCCTCTGTCCTGTGTTAAGACAGTTCCTACGTCACTTGCCTCTGTCCTGTGTTAAGACAGTTCCTACGTCACTTGCCTCTGTCCTGTGTTAAGATAGTTCCTACGTGTGGGGTATGACAGCTAGGTTACTCACCTAGCTGTCATACCCCACACCTGGTTACTCACTTAGCTGTCATACCCCACACCAGGCTGCTCACCTAGCTGTCGTACCCCCACACCAGGTTACTCACCTAGCTGTCTTGCCCCACACTAGGTTACTCACCTAGCTGTCATACACCACACCGGGTTACTCACCTAGCTGTCATGCCCCACACCAGGTTACTCATCTAGCTGTCATGCCCCACACTAGGTTACTCACCTAGCTGTCATACCCCACACTAGGTTACTCACCCAGTTGCCATACCCCACACTAGGTTACTCACCTAGCTGTCATGCCCCACACCAGGTTACTCACCTAGCTGTCATACCCCACACCAGGTTACTCACCTAGCTGTCTTGCCCCACACTAGGTTACTCACCTAGCTGTCATACACCACACCGGGTTACTCACCTAGCTGTCATGCCCCACACCAGGTTACTCATCTAGCTGTCATGCCCCACACTAGGTTACTCACCTAGCTGTCATACCCCACACTAGGTTACTTACCTAGCTGTCATACCCCACACTAGGTTACTCACCCAGCTGCCATACCCCACACTAGGTTACTCACCTAGCTGTCATGCCCCACACCAGGTTACTCACCTAGCTGTCATACTCCACACCAGGTTACTCACCTAGCTGTCATACCCAACACTAGGTTACTCACCTAGCTGTCATACCCCACACTAGGTTACTCACCTAGCTGTCATGCCCCACACTAGGTTACTCACCTAGCTGTCATGCCCCACACCAGGTTACTCACCTAGCTGTCATACACCACACCAGGCTACTCATCTAGCTGTCATGGCCCACACTAGGTTACTCACCTAGCTGTCATACCCCACACTAGGTTACTTACCTAGCTGTCATACCCCACACTAGGTTACTCACCTAGCTGTCATACACCACACCAGGTTACTCACCTAGCTGTCATACACCACACCAGGTTACTCACCTAGCTGTCATACACCACACCAGGTTACTCACCTAGCTGTCATACACCACACCAGGTTACCTACCTAGCTGTCATACACCACACCAGGTTACTCACCTAGCTGTCATACACCACACCAGGTTACTCACCTAGCTGTCATACACCACACCAGGTTACTCATCTAGCTGTCATGCCCCACACTAGGTTACTCACCTAGCTGTCATACCCCACACTAGGTTACTTACCTAGCTGTCATACCCCACACTAGGTTACTCACCTAGCTTTCATACACCACACCAGGTTACTCACCTAGCTGTCATACACCACACCAGGTTACTCACCTAGCTGTCATACACCACACCAGGTTACTCACCTAGCTGTCATGCCCCACACTAGGTTACTCACCTAGCTGTCATACACCACACCAGGTTATTCACCCAGCTGTCATACACCACACCAGGTTACTCACTTAGCTGTCATACACCACACCAGGTTACTCACCTAGCTGTCATACACCACACTAGGTTACTCACCTAGCTGTCATGCCCCACACTAGGTTACTCACCTAGCTTTCATACACCACACCAGGTTACTCACCTAGCTGTCATACACCACACCAGGTTACTCACCTAGCTGTCATACACCACACCAGGTTACTCACCTAGCTGTCATGCCCCACACTAGGTTACTCACCTAGCTGTCATACACCACACCAGGTTACTCACCTAGCTGTCATACACCACACCAGGTTACTCACCTAGCTGTCATACACCACACTAGGTTACTCACCTAGCTGTCATGCCCCACACTAGGTTACTCACCTAGCTGTCATACACCACACCAGGTTACTCACCTAGCTGTCATACACCGCACCAGGTTACTCACCTAGCTGTCATACACCACACCAGGTTACTCACCTAGCTGTCATACACCGCACCAGGTTACTCACCTAGCTGTCATACACCGCACCAGGTTACTCACCTAGCTGTCATACGCCACACCAGGTTACTCACCTAGCTGTCACACACCGCACCAGGTTACTCACCTAGCTGTCATACACCGCACCAGGTTACTCACCTAGCTGTCATACACCGCACCAGGTTACTCACCTAGCTGTCATACCCCACACTAGGTTACTCACCTAGCTGTCATACCCCACACTAGGTTACTCACCTAGCTGTCATGCCCCACACTAGGTTACTCACCTAGCTGTCATACACCACACCAGGTTACTCACCTAGCTGTCACACACCACACCAGGTTACTCACCTAGCTGTCACACACCACACCAGGTTACTCACCTAGCTGTCATACACCACACCAGGTTACTCACCTAGCTGTCATACACCACACCAGGTTACTCACCTAGCTGTCATACACCACACCAGGTTACTCACCTAGCTGTCATACACCACACCAGGTTACTCACCTAGCTGTCACACACCACACCAGGTTACTCACCTAGCTGTCATACACCACTCCAGGTTACTCACCTAGCTGTCACACACCACACCAGGTTACTCACCTAGCTGTCATACACCACACCAGGTTACTCACCTAGCTGTCATACACCACACCAGGTTACTCACCTAGCTGTCATACACCACACCAGGTTACTCACCTAGCTGTCATACACCACACCAGGTTACTCACCTAGCTGTCACACACCACACCAGGTTACTCACCTAGCTGTCACACACCACACCAGGTTACTCACCTAGCTGTCATACACCACACCAGGTTACTCACCTAGCTGTCATACACCACACCAGGTTACTCACCTAGCTGTCACACACCACACCAGGTTACTCACCTAGCTGTCATACACCACACCAGGTTACTCACCTAGCTGTCATACACCACACCAGGTTACTCACCTAGCTGTCATACACCACACCAGGTTACTCACCTAGCTGTCATACACCACACCAGGTTACTCACCTAGCTGTCACACACCACACCAGGTTACTCACCTAGCTGTCACACACCACACCAGGTTACTCACCTAGCTGTCACACACCACACCAGGTTACTCACCTCGCTTCACTGGCTCCCCGCCCACTATGCGGTGTGGACGGAATATTTCCCGTGGCATCAAGGTCAAGTGGGCGGCCTTCACGCCCATCCACGCCCACACACACCATACCACCACCCATGTCAACATTCCTGTCAAACATTGAATAACAAAATCCATATCAAAATAAGAATAATTCTTTACACTATTTCAAAGTTTTATTATTTGTAATTAGTGGTAAATTTGATGGCTTACTCAGCGATAACGTGCACTCAGGTCACACCCTGAGTCCGGGGATCGATCCCCGGTACGGCTGGGAAACTTTAGGACGTGTTTCCTTAAGACACCTACTGTCCATGTTCACCTATCAGTAAAGTGGGTACCTGGGTGTTAGTGAACTGGTGTGGGTCGTATCCTGGGTGTTAGTGGACTGGTGTGGGTGGCATCCTGGGTGTTAGTGAACTGGTGTGGGTCGCATCCTGGGTGTTAGTGGACTGGTGTGGGTGGCATCCTGGGTGTTAGTGGGCTGGTGTGGGTCGCATCCTGGGTGTTAGTGGACTGGTGTGGGTCGCATCCTGGGTTTTAGTGGACTGGTGTGGGTGGCATCCTGGGTGTTAGTGGACTGGTGTGGGTCGCATCCTGGGTTTTAGTGGACTGGTGTGGGTGGCATCCTGGGTGTTAGTGAACTGGTGTGGGTCGCATCCTGGGTGTTAGTGGACTGGTGTGGGTGGCATCCTGGGTGTTAGTGAACTGGTGTGGGTCGCATCCTGGGTGTTAGTGGACTGGTGTGGGTCGCATCCTGGGTGTTAGTGGACTGGTGTGGGTCGCATCCTGGGTGTTAGTGAACTGGTGTGGGTCGCATCCTGGGTGTTAGTGAACTGGTGTGGGTCGCATCCTGACACTGCAACATCATGGAATCTTGGTTCGGAGGACATCTACAAGACCTTCTTCACGGCTGCTACAACTAACCCATCCCTTTGGGAAGGACCTACTTCCACTGGGGAATCCCGCCTACCAGTGACTATGTCCTCGTCTGCTACACCTCCCTATCCACTGACACCTATATAACCGCCAGTCTCCTTGCCTTTGCTCCTAACGATTTACCAGAACCACTTTACCCTACCACACTTACACTCTCCTATGCAGACGACATTACTCAACTCACACCATATGGAAACATTCGATTCCTTGCACGTAGAACACAAAGGTCGACAGGATTACTGCCTGGGAATTATTATGGCGCATTAAGACCAACCCTAATAAGTCAAAGATCACCTATTTTCATAGAAGGCGCTAGGTCCCGGCTCCTGTCGAACTCAAAACAAGCACCTCCCGTACTCCTATCCCACGCTCCCCCTCCACAGTTGTCCTTGGGGTTACTCTCGACACCAGCCTGACTCTTAAACCTCACATTACTGCCAAGACTGCAATAGCTGGGATTGCGCTCTTGAGCCTATATAAGCTGCGAGGAGCTAATCCTAAAACTAAACTACACCTCAATAAAGATCTCAATCGACATCTTCTCTCTTATTCTCCACTTGCTTTGACGTTAACTGCCAAAACAAACAACGCCTTAAAACTCCAAAGCATCCAGAATCTTGCATTACGTTGGGTGTTGGGAGTGAGGTGGGATGATTTCGCCACCAGCGAATCTCTCCACCTCACGACTAACACACCAACTATGAACGTGTACAGAAAGACAGTCAGTGTCAAACAACTTGACAGACTTGAGACATACCATGACTACTGGACTTCTTATTTAGGAGACTCTGTCAGGCATCCTTACAATGATGTAAATCTCTTCCTCACTCTGTATGACCCTGCATCTCCACCTCGCTACTTCCAAACTATATGTCTTACCAGCACTATTATTCCAACAATTCTATAACTGCCATTGTCATTGAGAGACGTTCTCTGTGCGTTTTATGCTGAATGGCTTGCGAATGTCGTTTGCGCCACTTTTCCATAGTACCAACGCCTTGTTGCGCGGCCAGTCTTGCTAATGATATGCTTCCGAGAGTGACACTGCTGCACTTGTTTCCCTTGATTAGCAGTTGGGTCTAGTCCTGACACTTTTCCTCTTTTCTTCGATATTTCTTCTCCCCCACCTATTCTTCATCCTGTCCCCACTTACCCCTCGCCCATAGTAGATCCTTACCTGTGAGTCCTCTGTTCTGTTCTGTTCTTTGCTCCAGAATCTTCACGACTACGGTGCTTTCAACACCAACTCCAAAGCTGAGGGACTAATTACGTCATCTTTTGTATATAGTTCTACTGTCTTCTAATTATGTCCTAGAATCTGTATTGATAAAGCCACTGGAGGGCGAAACGTCTACAATAAAGATGCCCAGATGTTGCACACGTGACTTAACTTTCAAGACTGGTAATGTTCACCGTCTGAGGTGTTGATCCTGAGCAGCGTCGAGGTGTGAGCAGCAGGTGAGAACAAGAGAAGATTTCGTTCGGATTTTTAACCCCGGAGGGTTAACCACCCAGGATAACCCAAGAAAGTCAGTGCGTCATCGAGGACTGTCTAACTTATTTCCATTGGGGTCCTTAATCTTGTCCCCCAGGATGCGACCCACACCAGTCGACTAACACCCAGGTACCTATTTGCTGCTAGGTGAACAGGACAATAGGTGTAAGGAAACGTGTCGAAATGTTTCCACCCGCCGGGAATCGAACCCGGGCCCTCCGTGTGTGAAGCGGGAGCTTTAGCCACCAGGCCACCGGTGATGCTCACCGTCTGAGGTGTTGGTTCTGAGCAGTGTCGAAGTACTGACTGAAGAATTACACCAAGCAGAGGCATCTGTGGCTGGTGTCACACCTGTGTTGTGAGTCTTTCACACCTGTCACATCTTTATTTCCCCCTCCCTCAGCCTTTTCTATTATACATTAAACACATGTCCACCCCTAGTCACTAACACCTACACATCCACCCCAACACATTCACCCCTAAACATTCACCCTCACACAGCACCATAACAATTACATCAGAGTAATGGCGAAGTTCATAAAGATTTGAAATAGTGTTCACGGCAGTGAGTGGATGCAAATATTCACATTTGTGACTAGTTGAGGTGAACACTTGTGGCTACATCTAAACTGACCTAAACACCTGTACAAGCTTAGCTTCCTCCCCCCTCCCCAACACACACACACGCACATACACACACACACACACACACACACACACACATACACACACACACACACACACACACACACACACACACACACACACACACACACACACACACACACGAAGAAGATCAAATACAGCCTCCCTCACAACTTCCTATAGAAGCCTCCCAACCAGGTCAACCCCAGTGCAACCAAACACTCTAAATCAAAACACCCATGCCACATCCAATGCCCCCACCCACTACATTACAAACTCCACCCCCACAGCAACAACCCATAGTTCCTTACCAGGTCTCCCACTTCCCCAACCCCAATATACCTCCCAGACCACAGTCTTAGAAAAGAAGTTGAAGGTGTGGTATACAAATGCAGATGGAATAACAAACAAGTATGAGGAGTGGCACGAAAGAATCAAAGAGACATCCCCAGACATAATAGCACTCACAGAAACAAAACTCACCAGAATAATAACAGATTCAATCTTTCCATCCGGATATCAAATCCTCAGGAAAGACAGAGGGAGGAGAGGGGGAGGAGGAGTTGCACTGCTCATTAAAAACCAGTGGAGTTTTGAGAAAATGGAAGGAATGGATGGCACGGGCGAAAGGGACTACTTAGTAGGAACAATCCAGTCTGAGGGACATAAGGTGATAATTGCAGTAATGTACAACCCACCACAGAACTGCAGGAGGCCAAGAGAAGAATACGATGAGAGCAACAGAGCAATGATCGACACACTAGCCGAGGTGGCCAGGAGAGCACACATGGGGGGAGCAAAGTTACTAGTTATGGGTGATTTCAATCACAAGGAGATTGAGGAAATGGTATGGTGATACCGACAAGATGTGGAAAAAGACACTTATGTACAGTTCAGGACATTTATTAAAGGAAACGTTTCGCCACGAGTGGCTTCTTCAGTCCTAATACAGAGAAAACTAAGAAAACACACATATATATAGTGGCGGGAGTCAGGTGAGGTGACGCGTGGGTAGAGGTGGTAGTGGTAGTAGTAGTAGTAGTAGTAGTAGTAGTAGTAGTAGTAGTAGTAGTAGTAGTAGTAGTAGTAGTAATGGAACTAAGGAGGTGAGGCAAGAGAGGGACCTGCTGGCATCAAGTAACACCAGTTCCCAGGATGGGTAATATCCTCTTGCTTAGTAATTTTGAAATACTGTAACTACCGGATTTTTGCTTTATAGTGTTACTGACAGAAATTAGTGCAGCTTCAATGCATTTTCTCCGTCTTAAGTCGTCTTCTTTAATAACTAGTTTAGCTTCATTGAATTTCATGAGGTGTCCAACATCGTCTCTATGTTGAACACATGCGTTTTTGCGGTCATCATTTCTGCAAGCAGAACACAAAAATGCTTGCAGAAATGATGACCGCAAAAACGCATGTGTTCAACATAGAGACGATGTTGGACACCTCATGAAATTCAATGAAGCTAAACTAGTTATTAAAGAAGACCTCCATAGTGGGAAAATTTATGGAATCAATAATTGCCGAGGCAGTTCGTAGCCACCTTGAAAAGCATAAATTAATCAACGAATCTCAGCATGGTTTTACAAAGGGGCGTTCCTGCCTTACGAATTTGTTAACTTTTTTTCACTAAGGTATTTGAGTAGGTAGATCATGGTAATGAATATGATATTGTGTACATGGACTTCAGTAAGGCTTTTGACAGGGTCCCACATCAGAGACTATTGAGGAAAATTAAGGCACATGGAATAGGAGAAATTTTTTCCTGGATAGAGGCATGGTTGACAAATAGACAGCAGAGAGTTTGCATAAATGGGGAGAAATCAGAGTGGGGAAGCGTCACGAGCGGTGTTCCGCAGGGGTCAGTGTTGGGGCCCCTGCTGTTCACAATCTACATAAACGACATAGATGATGGCATAAAGAGCGACATCGGCAAGTTTGCCGATGACACCAAAATAGGCCGTCGAATTCATTCTGACGAGGACATTAGAGCACTCCAGGAAGATTTGAATAGACTGATGCAGTGGTCGGAGAAGTGGCAGATGCAGTTTAATATAGACAAATGCAAAGTTCTAAATGTTGGACATAAAAATAACCATGCCACATATAAACTAAATAATGTCGAGAAAGATTTAGGAGTTCTGGTTAGCGGACAACAGTGCATTAGTGTTCGCAATAAAGCTAACAGAATATTTGGCTTCATATCTAGAAGTATAAATAATAGAAGTCCTCAGGTTGTTCTTCAACTCTATATATCCTTGGTTAGGCCTCATTTAGACTATGCTGCTCAGTTCTGGTCACCGTATTACAGAATGGATATAAATGCTCTGGAAAACGTACAAAGGAGGATGACAAAGTTGATACCATGTATCAGAAATCTTCCCTATGAGGATAGACTGAGGACCTGAATCTGCACTCTCTAGGCGTAGAATTAGGGGGGATATGATCGAGGTGTATAAATGGAGAACAGGAATAAATAAAGGGGATGTAAATAACGTGCTGAAAATATCTAGCCTAGACAGGACTCGCAGCAATGGTTTTAAGTTGGAAAAATTCAGATTCAGGAAGGATATAGGAAAGCACTGGTTTGGTAATAGAGTTGTGGATGAGTGGAACAAACTCCCGAGTACAGTTATTGAGGCTAAAACGTTGTGTAGTTTTAAAAATAGGTTAGATAAATACATGAGTGGGTGTGGGTGGGTGTGAGTTGGACCTGACTAGCTTGTGCTACTAGGTCAGTTGCCGTGTTCCTTCCTTAATGTACAATTGCTATGGATCCCATCACACATTGGATTACTCCTTCATGATAAAGTTGATATGTTAGCCAAGAAGAGTACCCAGAAGGAGAATGTAGAATATAACTTTGGTATAACTGTGTCTAGCATTAGGAATAATATTAGGAGAGAAGTAAATAATGAAAATGATTGTTATAGGAATGCAGTTAGAAGCCTGAGTAGATCTATAACCCACTATGATAACATGAACGTAGATAAGTATGTTTATGGGGCAACTTGCAATGTGAACAGACTGACTGATGTTGTAGTGGCCAGGCTTAGGCTTGGTTACAAGTACTTCTGGCAGATTGGGAGACACACAGATGATGATCAAACTAAATGTAAATTATGTGATCAGGCATATGGTCGAACATTAAAATGGTATAAAATACCGACAGGTTGTTAGGTAATACACATATGCAACAGTTAGGTATCTTTATTATGAAACGTTTCGCCTACACAGTAGGCTTCTTCAGTCAAGTACAGAAAAGTTGATAGAAGCAGAAGATACTTGAAGACGATGTAATCAGTCCATCACCCTTAAAGTTTTGAGGTGGTCAGTCCCTCAGTCTGGAGAAGAGCATTGTTCCATAGTATGAAACAATATGGAGATGAAGTGACAGAATGGAGCTTTTTATAGCGCCAAGAGGTGAGACGTAGGCCACTAGGAGAGGTAAGAACTCAGATTTTGAAAGGTCAACTTCGACAACTTCCACTAGTGAGAGCGGCTGGATTTGAGAGGGACCTGACCTTTCAACATCTGAGTTCTTACCTCTCCTAGTGGCCTACGTCTCACCTCTTGGCGCTATAAAAAGCTCCATTCTGTCACTTCATCTCCATATTGTTTCATACTATGGAACAATGCTCTTCTCCAGACTGAGGGACTGACCACCTCAAAACTTTAAGGGTGATGGACTGATTACATCGTCTTCAAGTATCTTCTGCTTCTATCAACTTTTCTGTACTTGAGGAAATGGTATGGTGATACCGACAAGATGTGGAAAAAGACACTTATGTACAGTTCAGGACATTTATTAAAGGAAACGTTTCGCCACGAGTGGCTTCTTCAGTCCTAATACAGAGAAAACTAAGAAAACACATATATATATAGTGGCGGGAGTCAGGTGAGGTGATGCGTGGGTAGAGGTGGTAGTAGTAGTAGTAGTAGTAGTAGTAGTAGTAGTAGTAATGGAACTAAGGAGGTGAGGCTAGAGAGGGACCTGCTGGCATCAAGTAACACCAGTTCCCAGGATGGGTAATATCCTCTTGCTTAGTAATTTTGAAATACTGTAACTACCGGATTTTTGCTTTATAGTGTTACTGACAGAAATTAGTGCAGCTTCAATGCAATTTCTCCGTCTTAAGTCGTCTTCTTTAATAACTAGTTTAGCTTCATTGAATTTGTTAGGTAAGACACATATGCAACAGTTAGACAACTTTATTCCGAAACGTTTCGCCTACACAGTAGGCTTCTTCAGTCGAATACAGAAAATAGGCAGGAACAGTAGAGATGTGAAGACGATGTAATCAGTCCATCACCCTTGTAGTCGTAGATCTTCAGATAGTTCCTGACTATGGAACTGAACTTCTCCAGGCCGAGGGACTGACAACCTCAAATTCTACGACTACAAGGGTGATGGACTGATTACATCGTCTTCACATCTCTACTGTTCCTGCCTATTTTCTGTATTCGACTGAAGAAGCCTACTGTGTAGGCGATACGTTTCGGAATAAAGTTGTCTAACTGTTGCATATGTGTCTTACCTAACAACCTGTCGGTATTGTATACCATTTTGATGTTCTTCATTGAATTTCATGAGGTGTCCAACATCGTCTCTATGTTGAACACATGCGTTTTTGCGGTCATCATTTCTGCAAGCATTTTTGTGTTCTGCTATCCTAATGTCCAGAGTTCTGGCTGTTTCCCCTACATATACTTTGTCACACCCCCCACATGGTATAGTGTAGATTCCTGCACTTGTACCAGAATCATGCTTGGGTTTTTGTATCAGGTTCCTAATAGTAGTTGAAGAGCTGGTAGATATTTTAGCCAGTTTTCTGTCAAACATTTTTGAAACATTAGTGGCAACGTTGCTGACCGGTAAAACGATGTAACTTGGAGGCTTTTCTTCAATTTGATAGGTGTTGGTCTTGCTGAGGATACGTGTTGCACGTTTCCTGCAGTCACGTATGAAGTGTAGGGGAAAGTGTAGTGAACTAAAAGAGTTGGTGATGTATGTACATTCTTCTTCGAGGAACTGCGGACTGGAAATTCTGTAGGCTCTCAGAAAGAAGCCAATAACTACCCCTCTTTTAGTTCTTGTGTCATGGTGAGAGAAGAAATGTAGAAGATCGTTCTTGTAGGTAGGCTTCCCGTAGACTTTAAAAGAAAGTTTATTTTCCCCTGTGCGTAAGAGAACGTCGAGAAAAGGTAACTGGTTGTCCTTCTCCTCCTCTAGTGTAAATTTAATAGTAGGTTCCAGAGTGTTGATGGTGTTGAGGATGCCCTGTACGTCAAGATTTTTGGGTACAATGACCAAAATATCATCTACGTACCGCATCCAAGTAACTGAACGAGGGATGTTACTGAGGATCCTTCTTGATTCATTGAAGCTGCACTAATTTCTGTCAGTAACACTATAAAGCAAAAATCCGGTAGTTACAGTATTTCAAAATTACTAAGCAAGAGGATATTACCCATCCTGGGAACTGGTGTTACTTGATGCCAGCAGGTCCCTCTCTTGCCTCACCTCCTTAGTTCCATTACTACTACTACTACTACTACTACTACCACCTCTACCCACGCATCACCTCACCTGACTCCGCCACTATATATATGTGTGTTTTCTTAGTTTTCTCTGTATTAGGACTGAAGAAGCCACTCGTGGCGAAACGTTTCCTTTAATAAATGTCCTGAACTGTACATAAGTGTCTTTTTCCACAACTTTTCTGTACTTGACTGAAGAAGCCTACTGTGTAGGCGAAACGTTTCATAATAAAGATACCTAACTGTTGCATATGTGTCTTACCTAACAACAGGCATATGGTCACTCTCTTGAACACTATGTGCTTAATTGTCCACTTATTGAGGAATACAGAGACAGTATAATAACCTATGTGACATGTCAAGATATCTTATTAACGAAAATAAGATACCAGATATACTAAGCAAATTTCCTAAATTTGCTTGTAACAGATAAGTGAACTATAGATATGTAGATATAAATCCATATGTATTCCTGTTAACCCTTTGGGGCCTAGTTCCTAGGCCTTTTGTGTATCCATATGCTCTCGCGCTACCGTCCACAGGATGGATATGGGATGCACAATAAACTAGCCACTTCGGTGGCAAAATCTAATCTAAGTAAATGTGACCTGACCTGACTAGGTTGGGGCATTGGCTTAAGCTGGTAGGAGTCTTGGACCTGCCTCGTATGGGCCAGTAGGGCTGCTGCAGTGTTCCTTCTTTATGTTCTTACCTCACAGCTGACCTCTGTGAACTGAGCACTGACCTCACCACTGACTTCTAAATAGACCACTAACCCCAGTGAACTGCTTGCCACTAACCACAGTGAACTGCTTGCCACTAACCACAGTGAACTGCTTGCCACTAACCACAGTGAACTGCTTGCCACTAACCACAGTGCTTCATTATAAGGCTGTTAAATCTATCCTGGATTATTAATTAACCCTTATGCTTAATCGTCTTAATAAATCTTTGTTTTAACCAAACTTTGATATAAAGAGACGTCATGTACGCTTATTAAAAGAAACGAAATCGGACGAAAAAAATTCCGTACCTTAACTTAGTTCGTAAGAGAAAACGGAGAAAGTCTTGACGAGGGTCAGGGGACACTAAAATAATAATAATAATGGAACTATATCACACTGCTCGAGTTTTTAGGGTTATCATAGATAATTACACATTTATTAATGCGCAAGTGTGACAAATGAGTGTGACACTACTACCCAAGACTATAACCCCTCCCGGTAGATCATCAGATGCAGCATTCTCCACCTGACCTCAACATTCTGAACCTGACTATAAATACTCCCGTACCTTCCACCCCAGGTAGATCTGTGTGTGACTTGAAAAAGCCCACTGTGCGGGGGAAACGTTGTCAATAAAGGATCACATTAAACTGCATATGTGTTTATGTTTCCAAATGAATGTGTAATTGTACCAGATTAACTTAGAGAAAAACAAATCGCAAGTCTGTGGACAATTCAGAGCTGGTAAATATTGTGTTACGGGAGGGTTACGGGAGTTATTTCTTGAGTAGCTTTAGGTAGATGTCGTTTTGATAAGGACCTACCTCGTATGGGCCAGTAGGCCTTCTGCAGTGTTCCTACATTCTTATGTTCTTATGTTACCTAACAACCTGTCGGTATTTTATACCATTTTAATGTTCAATCTGTCAGACACTGCAACACAAGGGTATCTTGGTACAGACCTGCAATCAACTTGTACCTAACAACCTGTCGGTATTTTATACCATTTTAATCCTTATGTTGATAAATTAGACACATATACAACTCTTGGGAATCGTCATTGAGGAAACGTTTCGCCACACAGTGGCTTCATCAGTCCATACGAAGGAGAAACTTGAAGAACAGGAGGAGAATGAGGTAATCAGTCCCTCAACCTTGAGTCGATGTGTTCAGTCCATCAATCTTGAGTAGAATACGGCATATGAGCGGAGAAGCAGCTTATAAACCGTATGGCAGGAGAGGTGCAGCAGTCATAGGTCGTGTTAAATTTGTTCAATGTTGAAGTAGGTCGTGCCCAAGAATTAGGCAAGCGAAGAATTCCTAAGTATTAAGATCCTAAGAAGTTGCAGTGTCTGACAGGTTTGTAGATGAATGGTTCAGAGAACCGACATGTTGATAAATTAGACACATATACAAGAGTTGTATATGTGTCTAATTTATCAACATGTCGGTTCTCTGAACCATTCATCTACAAATCCTTATGTTCTTATGTTCTTATTTGTGTTTATACACTGGCCTGTCAGGTTTACAACTCATTTCCATGGGTTTAAACTCCACCCGTCCCATGATTTTCTTATTTTCCGTAATAAAAAATAAGTATGCTCTTTATTGTATAAGCATTCTTGCTTGCTTGCTTGAGGATGGCCAGTATGGCCGGCCAGGGTCTTTACTAGTGAGTGACCCGGCCTTGGTTCCCCATTTGCTGCCCCACGGGGCTCGTAGGGAGCAGCTAGGACTCTGACTTAGCCACCCAGGATAATGTTCACCCAGGATAACTTGGGGTAGGGGGGGTTAGTAAGTTTATTCAGGTATACACAAATACAGTTACATAGATTATCATACATAGCAGCATGTGTAGAGAACCTGGGACAACTCAAAAAGGTCAGACAGAGTGACTTATTTTCATTGGGGTCATTAGCCACCCAGGATAACCCAAGAAAGTCAGTGTGTCATCGAGGACTGTCTTATTTTCATTGTGGTCTGACTTCAGTCTTGTCCCCCAGGATGCCACCCACACCAGATGACTAACACCCAGGTACCTACTTACTGCTAGGTGAACAGGGATAGCAGGTATAAGGAAACATGCCCAACGTTTTGATTTTTGCTGGGGACTGAACCACGGACACTCTGTGCGTGAGGCGAGTGCGTTGTCAAACGAGCCACGGGACCTGCATGGAAGGCTCGAAGTTCATCAGTAACAAGACCAAACTATACCACCTCTCCAGCAGCAGCTTCAATAAGTTTAAAAATGGCTCCACTGCGAACCTGCCTCCTCAGTTACTCCTGTAACTAGCACCTGTGTCTTCCATTGCAGACACTGCAAGGCTCCAGGCGGACATCAACCAAATCTTTCAGTGGGCTGCAGAAAACAATATGAAGTTCAACGATGAGAAATTTCAATTACTCAGATATGGTAAACACGAGGAAATTAAATCTTCATCAGAGTACAAAACAAATTCTGGCCACAAAATAGAACGAAACACCAACGTCAAAGACCTGGGAGTGATCATGTCGGAGGATCTCACATTCAAGGACCATAACATTGTATCAATCGCATCTGCTAGAAAAATGACAGGATGGATAATGAGAACCTTCAAAACTAGGGAGGCCAAGCCCATGATGACACTCTTCAGGTCACTTGTTCTATCTAGGCTGGAATATTGCTGCACACTAACAGCACCTTTCAAGGCAGGTGAAATTGCCGACCTAGAAAATGTACAGAGAACTTTCACGGCGCGCATAACGGAGATAAAACACCTCAATTACTGGGAGCGCTTGAGGTTCCTAAACCTGTATTCCCTGGAACGCAGGCGGGAGAGATACATGATTATATACACCTGGAAAATCCTAGAGGGACTAGTACCGAACTTGCACACGAAAATCACTCACTACGAAAGCAAAAGACTTGGCAGACGATGCAACATCCCCCCAATGAAAAGCAGGGGTGTCACTAGCACGTTAAGAGACCATACAATAAGTGTCAGGGGCCCGAGACTGTTCAACTGCCTCCCAGCATACATAAGGGGGATTACCAACAGACCCCTGGCAGTCTTCAAGCTGGCACTGGACAAGCACCTAAAGTCGGTTCCTGACCAGCCGGGCTGTGGCTCGTACGTTGGTTTGCGTGCAGCCAACAGTAACAGCCTGGTTGATCAGGCTCTGATCCACCAGGTCGTCTGGTCACAGACCGGGCCGCGGGGGCGTTGACCCCCGGAACTCTCTCCAGGTAAACTCCAGGTATACTGTGTGCTGCCTCCGATATTCCTACCTGCCTACGAACTGCCAGTTTCTCAAGACCGAAGACCTCAACTACCACGTCCCACGAGCGCCTAGCAGCTATTCTTTGCCTAAATCAAATCAAATCATATTATAGGACATTGTGTGGTTGACATATTATTATTATTATAATCAAACCAAACAAACCAATTATCGCACCTAGCATGACTAGGCATTTCGGGTAGACTAAGATTAATTCAAAACTCAAAATTGGTACAGATTATGGAACATATTGGTATTAAGGCAAATTAACTGCATTGCAGTTCGTAAATTTAGCACTGTGAATAGTTTTGTCTTGGTACAATATTGGAGTATCACAGGCAAACTTATGACTGGTTAAGATTCATTAGGTAATAGATGTGAAATAAATGGTATTAAATACCGACACAGTGGAAATATAAACACATATGCAGTATAATGTGATCCTTTATTGACAACGTTTCACCCACACAGTGGGTGTGACTTGAAAAAGCCCACTGTGTGGGTGAAACGTTGTGATGAATGGTTTGAAAAACCGACAAGTTGAAGATTGAGACACTTATGCAGCATATGGGAATCTTTATTCAGGAAACGTTTCGCCACACAGTGGCTTCATCAGTCCATACAAAGAGGAAGGCGTAAGGAGAGGAGGAGTATGAGGTAATCAGTCCCTCGGCCTGGAGTCGATGTGTTCAGTCCATCAATAATGGATCACATTATACTGCATGTGTGTTTATATTTCCAGGTAATAGATGTATTACGTATTTCTGTTTATAGTCAATTGGGTGAGTGTAAGTGCGAATTGTGGGGAATCACAGATATCAAGGTTGTTTTTGTGTGTGTATGATACAACAGAATAGGTGGATTTCATGTAGTTAGCTGACGCTGGGGTGTGTCAGGGAGATGTTTTCTAACGGCAGTTTTGAAAGTGATGGTTGTGTCTGCAATTCTAGAGTTTTCAGGTAGGGAGTTCCAAATTTTAGGCCATTTTATGTACATTGAATTTTTGTATAGGTTTAGCCGGACACGGGGAATGTTTATAGGGATGTTTGTGTCTGGTGTTAGGCCTGTGAGTCCTGTCACAACTATCAAGAAAGTGTTTGAGGTCAGGGTTAATACTGGAATTCAAGATCCTGTAAATGTAGGTTGTGCATTAAAATGGTATAAAATACCGACAGGTTGTTAGGTAAGACACATATGCAACAGTTAGGTATCTTTATTATGAAACGTTTCGCCTACACAGTAGGCTTCTTCAGTCAAGTACAGAAAAGTTGATAGAAGCAGAAGATACTTGAAGACGATGTAATCAGTCCATCACCCTTAAAGTTTTGAGGTGGTCAGTCCCTCAGTCTGGAGAAGAGCATTGTTCCATAGTATGAAACAATATGTTTCATATTGTTTCATAGTACTGAGGGACTGACCACCTCAAAACTTTAAGGGTGATGGACTGATTACATCGTCTTCAAGTATCTTCTGCTTCTATCAACTTTTCTGTACTCGACTGAAGAAGCCTACTGTGTAGGCGAAACGTTTCATAATAAAGATACCTAACTGTTGCATATGTGTCTTACCTAACAAATGTAGGTTGTACAATAGTAAGTGTGGATGTTCTGGACAGTAAGTTTACATTTATGGAGAGTGGGGGGAGGGAGGTGTTGCCTGGGATTGGATTGTGTGATTATTCTTACTGGACCTCACATGGGACCTTAAACTCTCTTGAATTCTGTACTAACCTAGTTAGGTCGAGTCACAGCTGTATTTCACCGAAATACAGGCGAAATTCACATCAACTTGTCGGTACTGTTTACCATTATCACCCACGTAAACATCAGAAATAAAACAACGTACTAAACATCATTATATATTTTTTGTTATTACATAACTTATCAGCTGTGGTTTAGATTTCCTATTCTGGATTGTTTTAGTTATTATTAATACTATGATTATAAATGAAGCTAATAGTAATATTGGTACTAGAATTGACGCCTTCGTTAGATGCGAAGCTGTATGTGACATATATATGGTGACAGATGAGTTACTGACTGCGTCAGGTGTGGTTGACATATATGTAGTGGAAGATGAATTGTCTTCTTCAGGTGTGGTTGACATATATGTAGTGGAAGATGAATTCTCTTCTTCAGGTGTGGTTGACATATATGTAGTGGAAGTTGAATTATTGTCTTCTTCAGGTGTGGTTGACATATATGTAGTAAAGGTCGAGTCGTTGTCTTCTTCAGATGACACATATGTTGTAGTTGAATTACTCATTTCCTCAGGTGTAGGTGACGTATATATAGATGAGTAACTGTCTTCCATAAGTGTAGGTGACACATATGTACTTAATGACGTGGTGTCTCCTTCAGGTGTAAGTGACATATATGTTGTAAGAGACGAGTTATCTTTCCCATGTGTGAGTGGCATATGTTTTAAACGATATAGGTCAATTTCCTCACCAGGTGTAAGTGGCATATGTTTGGGACGATGTGAGATATTTTCTTCATTTGGTGGCATGTATTTCAGACTTGGATTACTTTCTTGACTAGTCGACTGCGGCATATATTTACCACTAGATAGAATACTTGCTTCCACAATGTTTGGTGACTCTTGAAGAAGCAGGTCAGGCAGGTACTTGGCTCCAGGCATCACAGATTCTGTGAACGAAACAATACTGTGAATTATAATGTACCATGTTAGAAAAGTGCATGAAATAAGTGCGCAGACAGTGTCTGCTTCGTGTCCACATTGTTTCGATTCGGAGAAGTGGCTTATAAGCCATTCACTGTCTTCTCTGTTGAGGGACGACCATGGAGCTCGTCTCAGTAATTAGATTACAATCAAGGAAGCTTTCGACACTGACTCCTTTAGTAAGGAAGAGGCAGATGAACTAGTAACCACTGTGATGTTGTTCAAGAGACTTGAACGTTAAATTGCATATGCACTGGGTTGTTGGAATGGAGTCCAGGAAGTGTCGACAACTACACTGGTAACAGAGCAACAACACATGTCGGTTAATTTACCTTCAGGCAAGAAACTCGAGGGTTTGGGGGGCTCGGGTCTGCAGACAACGAGGGCGACCCCCGTCAGGAGCAGCAAAGAAACTGACATGTTGATCCTTGAGCACAGTGTTTCTGAGTCCTATATAATTAGCCTACGTCGCCGCTTTATATAGTCTTCGCAGGCCATACAATTATGACAGGTCCCACTAGATGGATGTGCGATGAGAGGTAGTCACATGAACTCCGTCCCGATGATAACAGGAATTATATGCCCGTCCTTCTCTAACACAACCCTTCTCACTATTTTTAAAGCTGATCAGAGTTTTACTCTGTCTTGAATGACTATTTGGCTGATGTATAGGAGACATGTAAATCAGATGCTCAGGATCTGTAAATGTGTGTACAGGTCACCACTAAGCTCCTCTTTCAGCTGCTGGTACAGTTGGTAGATAAGACACATAGGTAACATTTAGGCAACTTTATTCCGAAACGTTTCGCCTACACAGTAGGCTTCTTCAGTCGAGTTGGACTGAACACATCAGCTCCAGGTTGAGGGACTGATTACCTCATTCTCCTCCTCTCCTTATGCCTTCCTCTTTGTATTGGACTGAAGAAGCCACTGTGTGGCGAAACGTTTCCTGAATAAAGATTCCCATATGCTGCATAAGTGTCTCAATCTTCAACGAGTACAGAAAAGTTGATAGAAGCAGAAGAGACTTGAAGACGATGTAATCAGTCCATCACCCTTAGTTCCATTACTACTACTACTGATTGAACATTAAAATGGTATAAAATACCGACAGGTTGTTAGGTAAGACACATATGCAACAGTTAGGTATCTTTATTATGAAACGTTTCGCCTACACAGTAGGCTTCTTCAGTCAAGTACAGAAAAGTTGATTGAAGCAGAAGATACTTGAAGACGATGTAATCAGTCCATCACCCTTAAAGTTTTGAGGTGGTCAGTCCCTCAGTCTGGAGAAGAGCATTGTTCCATAGTATGAAACAATATGAGGGACTGACCACCTCAAAACTTTAAGGGTGATGGACTGATTACATCGTCTTCAAGTATCTTCTGCTTCAATCAACTTTTCTGTACTTGACTGAAGAAGCCTACTGTGTAGGCGAAACGTTTCATAATAAAGATACCTAACTGTTGCATATGTGTCTTACCTAACACACTACTACTACTACTACTACTACCACCTCTACCCACGCGTCACCTCACCTGATTCCTGCCATTATATATATATATATATATATATATATATATATATATATATATATATATATATATATATATATATATATATATATATATGTTTTCTTAGTTTTCTCTGTATTAGGACTGAAGAAGTCACTCGTTTGTGTGCTCTCTGTGAATCTGAACCAGGATGCCCTCTCTTGAGCAGCTTTACCAGCAGCTGAGAGAAGAACTCAGAGTTGCTAAACTGGAGATACGGCGATTAACGGAGGAGAACAAGAGGATTCGTAGTAATCCTCCTGTTGTGAGTCCCCAGGTTAAGAGGGGAGCTTGGTCAGTGGCCGGGCAACATGGAACCAAGCTGAAGATCAAGAAAACGGTTGGAGAGGCGGAAACAACGAGAAACCAGAAGACTACCGTGGAAACTTCCAACTCATTCTCGGTGCTACCTGACGAATGTGAGTGTCCTGCTGGGAATGCCACAACGAGCACCAAAGAAGCATTGGCAGACGTGAGTAAGACATCCCTAGATACCCCAACGAAGACCATCGAGAACGTCTTGACGAATTCTACAAGTGGTGTAATGCTACCTGGCGAATGTGAGTCGACTACTCGGAGCATCACGACGGACGACGCCAAGGAAGGTAAAAACATTGTTGTTGTTGGGGATAGCCAGATTAGGTACATGGATAGGGCATTCTGTTTGAAGGATAGGAGTAGGAGGCAGAGAGTGTGTTTTCCTGGGGCTGGGATGAAGGATATTGTTAGCCGTCTGGATGACATCATGAGAGGTAATGGGAGCAATCCTATTATCTGTCTCAGTGCTGGAGGCAACGATGTTGGCAGACATAGGAGGGAGGACCTGATTAGCAGGTATAGGTCAGCAATAGAGATAATTAGGAGGAAGGGTGGGAAACCTGTCATATGTGGCATTTTGCCAAGGAGAGGAGTTGGAAATGAATGGTTGTCCAGAGCAATTGGTGTCAATTGCTGGCTGGACAAGTACTGTAAGGAAAATGCGGTAACATTCATTGACAACTGGGACCTCTTCTATGGCAGAAATGACATGTATGCCAGGGATGGGGTTCACTTATCTAGGTGTGGGGTGGGAGCACTGGCCAACGCAGTGGAGGGAGCTGTTAGGTCTTTAAACTAGGAATAGTTAGTGGTATGGGTTTTGGCGGGAAAACTGTGAAGTCGCAGGGTAGTAACATGAGTACTAGGAGAACTAGTAATAGGCAAAATGAAGTGGATATTGGAAAGCCAGTGGCACTAATTGACAAGGACAGTAATAAGTTTAGTGGAATAACAGAAAGGAGCAGGAAGGGTAAAGAGAGTGGAGGGTCCTTAAGTATATATTACACAAATAGTCGCAGTGCTAGGAATAAGATGGACGAGTTGAGACTAGTTGCTAGTGCAGGTAACATAGATGTATTTGCCATTACTGAGACGTGGTTTAATTCAAAAAGTCGGGACATGCCTGCAGAATGTCACATTCAGGGTTTTAAATTGTTCCAAGTAGATAGAAGTATCGGGAAGGGGGGTGGGGTGGCATTGTATGTCCGAGATCGCTTGAACTGTTGCATAAAAACGGGTATTAAGTCTGAAGTAACACATACAGAGTCTGTTTGGATAGAATTTTCAGAGGGGCATGAAAAATTAATTTTAGGTGTGATATACCGTCCCCCAAATTTAGATAGGGACCAAGGGAGACTACTATGGGAGGAAATTGTTAGGGCCACAAGGCACGATAATGTAGTAATTCTAGGAGACTTTAACTTTAGTCATATTGATTGGAATTTCTTGACTGGGAATTTAGAATCATACGATTTCTTAGAAGTAGTTCAGGATTGTTTTTTGAAGCAGTTTGTGACAGAACCTACAAGGGGAAATAACCTGCTTGACTTAGTTCTGGCAAACAATGAATCCCTTGTTAATAATTTAGAAGTTTCAGAGGAACTGGGTGCTAGCGACCACAAATCAATTACATTTAGAATTGAATGGAAGTATGATAGTAGGGATAACTCAGTAACAGTCCCAGATTTTCGCTTAGCAGATTACGATGGGCTTAGAGAACACTTATCATCTGTTGACTGGGGTAACGAAGAGAGCTATCAATATGACAGTTTTCTGAACACAATACATGCTGCTCAAAGAACGTTTATCCCTTATAAGGAAATTAGATCAAATAGAAATGACCCAAAATGGATGAATAATAGGCTGAAATATCTACTAGGGCATAAGAAAGGAATTTATAGGCGTATCAAAAGAGGCGAGGGTCATCTTATGAATCAGTATATTGACATTAAGAGGGACATTAAAAAGGGGATAAGAAAAGCTAAAAGGGACTATGAAATTAAAGTTGCTAGGGATTCTAAAACTAACCCAAAAAGTTTTTTCCAGGTATATAGAACAAAAGTCAGAGATAAGATAGGTCCCCTTAAAAATAACTATGGGCATCTTACTGACAAAGAGAATGAAATGTGCTGGATTTTAAATAATTATTTTCTCTCGGTTTTTACACAGGAAGACACTAATAATATTCCGGTAATTAATTTTTATAGTGGATCAGAAGAAGATAAATTATGTAACATCACAGTCACTAGTGAAATGGTTGTGAAGCAGATAGACCGACTGAAGCAAAATAAGTCACCGGGTCCTGATGAGGTTTTTTCAAGGGTTCTTAAGGAATGCAAAATGGAAGTCTGTGAACCATTAACTAATATTTTTAATTTATCTCTTCAAACAGGTGTAGTGTCTGATATGTGGAAGATGGCGAATGTAATTCCTATTTTTAAAACAGGGGACAAGTCGTTACCGTCAAATTACCGCCCAATAAGCCTGACCTCAATTGTAGGCAAATTACTAGAGTCAATTATAGCTGAGATTATAAGAAGCCATCTCGATAAGCATAGCCTGATTAATGATACTCAGCATGGATTCACAAGAGGCCGGTCTTGTCTAACTAATTTATTAACTTTCTTCAGTAAAGCTTTTGAGGCTGTTGACCATGATAAAGAATTTGATATTATTTACTTAGATTTTAGTAAGGCATTTGATAGAGTTCCGCACCAAAGACTGTTGAAGAAAGTAGCAGCTCATGGCATTGGGGGAAGGGTGCTCTCGTGGATCGAGTCATGGCTCACAGACAGGAAGCAGAGAGTGTCCATAAATGGGGTTAAATCCGAGTGGGGATCAGTTACAAGTGGCGTTCCACAGGGATCAGTCTTGGGCCCGTTGTTGTTTATAATATATATCAATGATCTTGATGAAGGAATTACTAGTGATATGAGCAAATTCGCTGATGACACGAAGATAGGTAGGATAATTGATTCAAACGTAGATGTTAGGGAACTTCAGGAGGATTTAGACAAACTTTACTCTTGGTCAGAAAAGTGGCAGATGCAGTTCAATGTAGATAAATGCAAGGTTCTGAAGCTCGGGAGTGTCCATAACCCTAGCACTTATAAGTTAAATAATGTAGAACTTAGCCATACAGATTGCGAAAAGGACTTGGGGGTTATGGTAAGCAGCAACCTTAAACCAAGACAGCAATGCCTAAGCGTACGTAATAAGGCAAATAGATTACTGGGATTTATATCAAGAAGTGTAAGCAACAGAAGTCCAGAGGTCATACTGCAGCTTTATACATCATTAGTAAGGCCTCACCTAGATTATGCAGCTCAATTCTGGTCTCCATATTACAGAATGGACATAAATTCGTTAGAAAACATTCAGCGTAGGATGACTAAATTAATACATAGCATTAGAAATCTTCCTTATGAAGAAAGATTGAAGACTCTTAAGTTACATTCACTTGTTAGACGAAGAATGAGGGGAGACCTGATCGAAGTGTATAAGTGGAAGATAGGTATTAATAAAGGGGATATTAACAAGGTCTTGAGGATATCTCTCCAAGAGAGAACCCGCAGTAATGGATTTAAATTAGATAAGTTTAGATTTAGAAAGGACATAGGAAAGTATTGGTTTGGAAATAGGGTAGTTGATGAGTGGAACAGTCTACCTAGTTGGGTTATTGAGGCTAGGACTTTGGGTAGTTTCAAATTTAGGTTGGATAAGTACATGAGTGGGAGGGGTTGGATTTGAGAGGGGCTTGCACATCGGAGCATGTTTCTTGGGTGGCATTGAAAATTGGGTTGGTCAAATGTTTGTTAGTGGGATGAATTGTAAAGGACCTGCCTAGTATGGGCCAACAGGCTTGCTGCAGTGTTCCTCTTTTCTTATGTTCTTATGTTCTTATAAATGTCCTGAACTGTACATAAGTGTCTTTTTCCACATCTTGTCGGTATCACCATACCATTTCCTCGACTGAAGAAGCCTACTGTGTAGGCGAGACGTTTCGGAATAAAGTTGCCTATGTTCCTTATGAAGAAAGATTGAAGACTCTTAAGTTACATTCACTTGTTAGACGAAGAATGAGGGGAGACCTGATCGAAGTGTATAAGTGGAAGATAGGTATTAATAAAGGGGATATTAACAAGGTCTTGAGGATATCTCTCCAAGAGAGAGCCCGCAGTGGTGGATTTGGGTTGGATAAGTTTGGATTTAGAGGGGACATAGGAAAGTGTTGGTTTGGAGGTAGGGTGGTGGATGAGTGGAACAGTCTGCCTAGTTGGGTTGTTGAGGCTGGGACTTTGGGTAGTTTCAGGTTTGGGTTGGATAGGTACATGAGTGGGATGGGTTGGATTTGAGTGGGACTTGCACATCGGAGCTTATTTCTTGGGTAGCATTGAAAATTGGGTAGGTCAAATGTTTGTTAGTGGGATGAATTGTAAAGGACCTGCCTAGTATGGGCCAACAGGCCTGCTGCAGTGTTCCTCCTTTCTTATGTTCTTATGTGTCTTACCTACCCACTCAAATTCAACGCCTCTCACTCATGTATTTATCTAACATAAATTTGAAGCTATCCAAGTTTTTGGCTTCAGTGGCCCTACTTGGCAGAACATAAGAATGGACGAACACTGCAGAAGGTCTACTGGCCCATACAAGGCAGGTCCTTATCAAAAATCACAGACGTATTTGTCCAACTTCCCAAAGGTACCCAAGAATTTAGAAATTAAGACACGTGCAACATCTGGGTATCTTTATTGTAGACGTTTCGCCTACTCCTAGGTTGAGGGACTGATTACCTCATCTTCTGTACATAGTTTTACTGTCAAGTTATGTCCTAGAATTTGTATTGATAAAGCCACTGGATGGCGAAACGTCTACAATAAAGATACCCAGATGTTGCACATGTGTCTTAATCTCATTTTGTCGGTATTATATACCATTCGTACACAACCCAAGAATTTACTCCAGTATTCCAGACGCCAGTCAAACCCAGCCCCCCACCCCCTTCATATATCTGTCCAATTTCTTTGTAAATCTACCCAGGGTCCTAGCCTCTATCACCCTACTCAGATTGTTCCAACCATCCATAACTCTGAAAACCAATACTTACATATGCCCTTTCTAAATCTAAATTTATCTAACTTGAATCCGTTATATTTGGTTCTTACCTGGTTCGATTATTATTATTATAATCAATGGGGAAGCGCTAAACCCGGAGGATTATACAGCGCCTGTGGGGTGGATGGAATGTATAAGAACATAAGAATGTAGGAACACTGCAGAAGGCCTACTGGCCCATACGAGGCAGGCCCTTATCAAAACGACATCTACCTAAAGCTACTCAAGAAATAACTCCCGTACCCCTTAACACCAATCAAACCCAGCCCCTCCCACTCATATATTTGTCCAGTCTCTTCTTAAAGCTACCCAAGGTCCTAGCCTCTATCACCCCACTGGGAAGACTGTTCCACGCATCTACAACTCTCTTAGAAAACCAGTACTTACCTATGTCCTTTCTAAATCTAAATTTATCCAACTTAAATCCATTATTCCTGGTTCTTACCTGGTTCGACACCCTCAGTACTTTATTAATGTCTCCCTTGTTTATGCCCGTCATCCACTTATACACTTCAATGATATCTCCCCTTATACACTTCAATTAGGGAACTGGAGCACAGATCCAGTTCCCTAAATCAAGAGCCCCTCACCAGCATCAAGGAACCTTCCTTGAGGGGCTTACCTGATTCTACAAGATTGATGGACTGAACACATCGACTCCTGGCCGAGGGACTGATTACCTCATACTCCTCCTCCCCTTACGCCTTCCTCTTTGTATTGGACTGATGAAGCCACTGTGTGGCGAAACGTTTCATAAGAACATAAGAACATAAGAATGTAGGAACACTGCAGAAGGCCTACTGGCCCATACGAGGCAGGTCCTTATCAAAACGACATCTACCTAAAGCTACTCAAGAAACAACTCCCGCACCCCCCAACACCAATCAAACCCAGCCCCTCCCGCTCATATATTTGTCCAGTCTCTTCTTAAAGCTACCCAAGGTCCTAGCCTCTATCACCCCACTGGGAAGACTGTTCCACGCATCTACAACTCTGTTAGAAAACCAGTACTTACCTATGTCCTTTCTAAATCTAAATTTATCCAACTTAAATCCATTATTCCTGGTTCTTACCTGGTTCGACACCCTCAGTACTTTATTAATGTCTCCCTTGTTTATGCCCGTCATCCACTTATACACTTCAATGATATCTCCCCTCATTCTACGCCTCTCCAGAGAGTGGAGATTTAAGGCTTTAAGTCTATCTTCATACGGGAGGTTCCTTACACAGTAAATCATTTTAGTCATTCTTCTCTGTATGTTCTCTAATGAGTCTATGTCCATCCTGAAGTAAGGGGACCAAAACTGAGCAGCATAATCCAAATGAGGCCTCACTAGTGATGTATAGAGCTGTAAAATAACTTTTGGACTTCTGTTACTTATACTTCTTGAGACAAATCCAAGCAACCTGTTGGCCCTGTTGCGCACACTGAGGCACTGCTGTCTTGGCTTTAGATTTCTGCTTACCATGACTCCCAAGTCTTTTTCACATTCTGTATGACCAAGCTCTACTTCACCTAGATTATAGCTTCGAGGGTTATTTTCATTACCAAGGGCAAGTACCTTACACTTATCCACATTAAACTTCATCTGCCATTTCTCAGACCAAGACATTAATTTGTTCAAATCGTCCTGGAGCTCATTGATATCCTCCTCAGAGTGAATTATACGGCCTATCTTTGTATCATCAGCAAACTTACTCATGTCACTAGTAATCCCTTCATCAAGGTCATTAATGTAAATTACGAACAAGAGAGGGCCTAAAACTGATCCTTGTGGAACGCCACTAGTGACTAATCCCCATTCAGATTTCACTCCATTAATGGTAACTCTCTGCTTTCTATTGGTAAGCCATGCCTCAATCCATGCTAGAACTTTACCTCCTATACCATGAGCTGCCACTTTTCTTAAGTCTCTCTTGTGAGGTACTCTGTCGAAGGCTTTATTAAAATCCAAATAAACAATATCATATTCCTTATCACTGTCAACTGCCTCAAATGTTCTATTGAAGAACGTCAGTAAGTTTGTCAGGCAGGAACGACCTCTCGTGAATCCATGCTGAGATTCATTTATCAAGTTATGCTCTTCAAGGTGACTTCTGATAATGTCAGCTATAAATGATTCTAATAACTTGCCCACTATAGATGTCAGGCTTATTGGACGGTAATTTGAAGGAGTGGACTTATCCCCTGATTTGAATATAGGAACCACATTAGCTATCTTCCACAACTCTGGCACAACACTTGTAAGGATGGACGTATTGAATACACTCGTTAATGGCTGACTAAGCTCCATCTTGCATTCCTTAAGTACCCTTGAAAACAACTCATTGGGTCCCGGGGACTTATTTTGTTTCAGTTTGTCTATCTTTTAATAACCATGTCCCTCGTGACAGTAATATTAGTTAACTTGAATTCATCAGGAACCAAATAATTGTTAATTACTGGAATCTCATTTACATCTTCCTGTGTAAAAACTGACAAAAAATAGTCATTAAATAAGGAACACATTTCCAGTTCATTATCCGTCAGCTGTCCATTCCCAGATTTCAGAGGTCCTACTTTTTCCTTCACCTTCGTCCTATACACTTGAAAGAACCCCTTTGGATTAGTCTTTGATTCATTAGCAACTCTAATTTCATAGTCACGTTTAGCCTTTCTAATCGCTTTTTTTACTTCTCTTTTAAGCTGAACATATTGGTCAGTAAAGTTAACCTCTCCTCTTCTGATGCGCCTATAAATTCCCCTTTTCTCCCCTAATAGATGCTTTAGCCTCCTGTTAACCCATTTGGGATCGTTATTATTAGACCTAATTTCTCTCTGGGGAATGTATATACTCTGGGCACTGTGTACATTATTTAGAAAACAATCATAAAAGCAGATCTCTTCATATTCATAAGTATGATTATCGTCAATAAAATCATTAGCTAGATAACCCCAATCAAGATTAGACAGATGTTCCCTAAGTCCATTATAATCGGCAGAACGAAAATCGGGGATTTTTACTGTATTATCATTATTCTTGCATTCCCAATTAATGCTAAAGGTGATGGATTTGTGATCACTTGCGCCAAGCTCTTCAGTGATCTCCAGATTATTCACGAGTGTTTCCTTATTTGACAAGACTAGGTCTAGCAAATTATTACCCCTGGTAGGTTCAGTTACACTCTGTTTCAGAAAACAGTCCTGAACTGTTTCCATGAAGTCACTGGACTCTAGATTACCTGTCAAAGAATTCCAGTCAATTTGGCTAAAGTTAAAGTCCCCTACTATGACTACGTTACTGTGTCCAGAAGCCCTAACAATTTCGTCCCAATGAAGTCTCCCTCTATCGTGATCCAAGCCTGGAGGTCGGTATATTACACCTTAGAATTAGTTTTTCTTGACCCTCCACGAACTCTACCCAAACAGACTCTGTTACTGCTCCATCTATTTTTATACCTGTTTTTATGCAACAATTAATATTTTCTCGAACATACAATGCAACTCCTCCCCCCTTCCCATTACATCTATCCACATTGAATAACTTAAATCCCTGAATATTACACTCAGCAGTCATATCCCGACTCTTTAAATCATACCACGTTTCAGTTAATGCAATGATATCAAAGTTCCCAGCACATGCTACCAAACGTAGTTCATTAATTTTATTTCTTGCACTTCGACTGTTAGCATAAAATACCATCATATGTTTTTTCTTCTGCACATTTTTCCTATTCATCTTTGTTTTTACACAATTTCTGAAATTATCATTACCCAGAGTTACTCCATTTATTTATTTATTTATTACAATTTGTGCACACATACAGAGGTACAAAAAAAAATACAGATAAGAGCAGCATGCCAAAGCCACTTATATTATGCATAGCATTACGGGCTGGCTTAAAATTAACTTAAGATTAACTAAGCAATGATGAAATCAGTGATAATACATTATTGTAAACAGATAACTATAAAGTACAAGTGAGTATTACAAAGACAGGTCATATGGTTGCATGTATTGTTGTACATTCAGTCGTATGGAGAATTCTGTTAGGTAGTTTATTTAAAAAAATAGTAAAGTTAGATTGGGTTTTAGGTTTAACATTTATGTGATATAATTGTGAGAAACATTTAAGATATACAATTTATAAGGTTCAGTTATTCAGTATTTATTTGGTTTTGGGTGAGTAAGTGATCTTTGAGAAGAGACTTGAATTTATAAACAGGTAGTGTTTCTTTTATATTTACAGGTAATGAATTCCAGATTTTAGGGCCTTTTATGTGCATTGAGTTTTTGCATAGTGTGAGATGGACACGAGGAACATCAAAGAGTGATCTGTGCCTTGTGTTATGGTCATGTGTTCTGTTGAGGTTGGCAAGGAGATGTTTGAGGGGAGGGTTAATATCAGAGTTAAGTGTTCTATGTATGTAATAGGTGCAGTAATAAGTATGGATGTTTTGTATGGTGAGTAGGTTTAGTGTATTGAATATTGGTGGAGTGTGCTGCCTGTAGTGAGAATTTGTTATCATTCTAACTGCAGCCTTTTGTTGGGTAATTAGTGGTCTGAGATGGTTAATTGTTGTTGAGCCCCATGCACAAATTCCATAGGTGAGATAGGGGTAAATAAGTGAGTGATATAGGGCCAGGAGGGCTGACTGTGGAGCATAGTACCGTATCTTCGATAGTATGCCTACAGTCTTGGAATTTTTTTTAGAAATTTGTTGTATATGTGTATATGTGTATGTGTATATGTGTTACTATTAAGATTCTTAATATCAGGGCATAAGTCAATATATCCATACTCATTATTAATCATTTCTAAACCCATACCTCTAACTAATCCTAGTTTAAAGTCCTAACAACCCCCTCAACTGAGTTAGCAAGAAAACCCACACCTGCCCTGGATAAGTGAACCCCATCCCTGGCATACATGTCATTTCGGCCATAGAAGTTGTCCCAGTTGTCAATGAATGGTACTGCATTATCCTTACAGTGTTTATCCAGCCAACAATTAACACCAATTGCTCTGGACAACCATTCATTACCAACACCTCTTCTTGGCAAAATGCCACATATAACAGGGCGCCCCCCCTTCTTCCTAATCATGTCTATAGCTGTCCTGAACTTTCTAACTAAATCCTCACTTCTACGCTTGCCTACATCATTGCCTCCAGCACTGAGGCAAATAATAGGATTGATCCCATTACCGTTCATGATGTTGTCAAGCCGGCTAACAATGTCCTCCATCCCAGCCCCAGGAAAGCATACCCTTTGTCTCCTACTCCTGTCCTTCAAGCAGAATGCCCTATCCATGTATCTAACCTGTATCACCAACAACAACAATATTCTTACCTTCCTTGTTGTCGTTCGTCGTGACGATCCCAGTAGTAGACTCACATTCGTCGGGTAGCACCGAGAATGCGTTGGAGGTTTCCACGGGAGTTTCCACAGCAGTCTCTTTCTTCTTCATCGTTTCTGGCTTTCCATTCGTCTTCTTGATCGGCTTACCTGATTCTACAAGATTGATGGACTGAACACATCGACTCCAGGCCGAGGGACTGATTACCTCATACTCCTCCTCTCCTTACGCCTTCCTCTTTGTATTGGACTGATGAAGCCACTGTGTGGCGAAACGTTTCCTGAATAAAGATTCCCATATGCTGCATAAGTGTCTCAATCTTATGTTCTTACGTTAACTCTGGCACAACACCAGTAAGGATGGCTAATGTGGTTCCTATATTCAAATCAGGGGATAAGTCCGGTCCTTCTAATTACCGTCCAATAAGCCTGACATCTATAGTGGGCAACTAATGTGACATTTTGAACATTAAAATGGTATAAAATACCGACAGGTTGTTAGGTAAGACACATAGGCAACAGTTAGGTATCTTTATTATTGTTTCAGACTATGGAACAATGCTCTTCTTTAGACTGAGGGACTGACCACCTCAAAACTTTAAGGGTGATGGACAGATTACATCGTCTTCAAGTCTCTTCTGCTTCTATCAACTTTTCTGTACTCGACTGAAGAAGCCTACTGTGTAGGCGAAACGTTTCGAAATAAAGATACCTAACTGTTGCATATGTGTCTTACCTAACAATGTGACATTTTATTGTGGCAACGTTTCACTCTCCAGGAGCTTTGCCAAGCCGTAATGACTTGACAAAGCTCCTGGAGAGTGAAACGTTGCCACAATAAAACGTCACATTAGTTTCACTTGTGTCCTTTTACTTTACATATTGTAATAAAGTTGGTAGAATTACCGACAATATGTAAAGTAAAAGGACGCAAGTGCAACTAATGTGACATTTATTGTGGCAACGTTTCGCTCTCCAGGAGCTTTATCAAGCCATTACAAACAATACATGGACACAGAGGGTATATAAAGGCTCAGAGTGAGGTGAATACTAGTGAGGTACCATTTCGATGTTCACTAGTGGTAGTAGTGAACCTCGACACCCGCCTCAATGAACACATATACGCATGTAGGAACGACAACTTAAACAACGCCTGTGTACAACACCGAAATTCCACCAATCATCTTATGAAATTCAGAGACGCCCAATTAGTGATAAAAGAAACTAATTTCCGCACAAGCAAGTGCCTTGAATCAGCACTGATCGCTGTTTCGAATACAATTAAACAAAACAACGGCAGCTTCACCATCTCCGAAGTCTTAGCAAGAATCCTCCTGAAAACAGTAAACCCTGCCATCACATAGTCTCTCCTGTTATACTACACAAAGCACAGAGAGTGAACACTGAAACAAGCTGCCTCATTCCAGTTTATATTTGTCCAACCTATTTTTATGTTACCCAAGTAATAGCTTTTATATCCTTTTACTCATGTACGAATTAATTGCTCTACCATATTGTATTACTTTTGTCACTACCACTACTACTACTACTACTACTACCACTAGTGAACATCGAAATGGTACCTCACTAGTATTCACCTCACTCTGAGCCTTTATATACCCTCTGTGTCCATGTATTGTTTGTAATGGCTTGATAAAGCTCCTGGAGAGCGAAACGTTGCCACAATAAATGTCACATTAGTTGCACTTGTGTCCTTTTACTTTACTTTACATATTGCTGACCTATACCTGCTGATCAGGTCCTCACTTCTACATCTGCCAACACAGCTGCCTCCAGTACTGAGACAGTAGGATTGCTCCCGTTACTTCTGGTTCAGAGGACATCTACAAGACCATCACTCGTCTACTGCCCGTCCCTATCCACTGACGCCTATATAACCGCCAGTCTTCTTGTCTTTGCTCCAGATTCTCCTCCACCACGATGCTGTGAACACTAACTCCAAGGCCGAGGGACTGATTACCTCATCTTTTGTATATAGTTCTACTGTCTTCATATTATGTCCTAGAAACTGTATTGATAAAGCCACTGGAGGGCGAAACGTCTACAATAAAGATATCCAGATGTTGCACATGTGTCTTAACTTTCATATTGTCGGTATTTTATACCTTTCTTGCACCCATTACTTCTCATGATGTAATGAATGGTTTTGAAAACCGACAAGTTGAAGTTTCAGACATTTTTGCACCATAAATAAAGATTCCCATATGGTGCATTAGTGTCTCAATCTTCACTTTTGATAAATTAGACACATGTGCAACTCTTGAGTATCTTTATTGAGGAAACGTTTCGCCACACAGTGGCTTCGTCAGTCCATACCGAGGAGAATCTTGAAGAACAGGAGGAGAATGAGGTAATCAGTCCCTCAACCTTGAGTCGATGTGGTCAGTCCATTAATCTTGAATAGAATACGGCATATAGGCGGAGAAGCAGCTTATAAACCGTAGGCAGGAGAGGTGCAGCAGAGGTAGGTGGTGTCACATTTGTTCAATATGCCGTATTCTATTCAAGATTGATGGACTGACCACATCGACTCAAGGTTGAGGGACTGATTACCTCATTCTCCTCCTGTTCTTCAAGATTCTCCTTGGTATGGACTGACGAAGCCACTGTGTGGCGAAACGTTTCCTCAATAAAGATACCCAGGAGTTGCACATGTGTCTAATTTATCAACATGTCGGTTCTCTGAACCATTCATCTACAATCTTCACTTCTCATGATGTTGTCCAGACGGCTAACAGTATCCTTCATCCCAGCCCCAGGAAAACACACCCTATGCCTCCTCTTCCCATTTCAAAAGAAAACTCCATATCCATAAACTTAATATGACTGTCTCCAACTTAAACAATGTTCTTACCTTGACTGTTGGTATGCATGATGTTCTCGACGGTCTTAGTAGAGATGGTCTTCATTGGGATGTCTTCACTGGCTGGCTTCACTGTGTCGTTAACAATGGTCCTTGTTGGAGCTATTTTCATTGGAGAATAATGGATGGTTGGTTCACATTCGTCTGATAACAAGGAAAAAGAGTTGTTGTCTTCACAGCAGTCTTCTGGACCCTCATCTTCAGTTTCGTCCCTTTAGTTCCGACTAGCATCCTTTCGTTGGTCCGATCACTGGCGACATTTTTCCGGGGATAATCCTTGTACATACCCTTCAGTCGTTGAATTTCTCTCCTTGCATCCGTTAATTCTGCCTTAAACTGAAGATATAGCTGTTCGTAGTCGAGGGAAGCCATCATCACAGGTAGCTAAGCTGGTCGTAGTCGAGGGAAGCCATCATCACAGGTAGCTAAGCTGGTCGTAGTCGAGGGAAGCCATCATCACAGGTAGCTAAGCTGGTCGTAGTCGAGGGAAGCCATCATCACAGGTAGCTAAGCTGGTCGTAGTCGAGGGAAGCCATCATCACAGGTAGCTAAGCTGGTCGTAGTCGAGGGAAGCCATCGTCACAGGTAGCTAAGCTGGTCGTAGTCGAGGGAAGCCATCATCACAGGTAGCTAAGCTGGTCGTAGTCGAGGGAAGCCATCATCACAGGTAGCTAAGCTGGTCGTAGTCGAGGGAAGCCATCATCACAGGTAGCTAAGCTGGTCGTAGTCGAGGGAAGCCATCATCACAGGTAGCTAAGCTGGTCGTAGTCGAGGGAAGCCATCATCACAGGTAGCTAAGCTGGTCGTAGTCGAGGGAAGCCATCATCACAGGTAGCTAAGCTGGTCGTAGTCGAGGGAAGCCATCATCACAGGTAGCTAAGCTGGTCGTAGTCGAGGGAAGCCATCATCACAGGTAGCTAAGCTGGTCGTAGTCGAGGGAAGCCATCGTCACAGGTAGCTAAGCTGGTCGTAGTCGAGGGAAGCCATCGTCACAGGTAGCTAAGCTGGTCGTAGTCCAGGGAAGCCATCATCACAGGTAGCTAAGCTGGTCGTAGTCGAGGGAAGCCATCATCACAGGTAGCTAAGCTGGTCGTAGTCGAGGGAAGCCATCAACACAGGTAGCTAAGCTGGTCGTAGTCGAGGGAAGCCATCAACACAAGTAGCTAAGAACGGAGAGCTCACTAGTCACGTCATGACAGAGTGACGGCCACGTCACAACTGAAACAATGTGACAATTAATTACTATTTTATGTTTTAAAATATTAATTACTGATGGGGGAATAGGTGACATGCTGTGCTAATGACCATAATGCAGTCGACAGGCTTTAAACTCCGTTAATTAACCATATAATATGTTTTAACAAAGAATCCGATTCACCTCAATGCAAATGCAGTTAAACATAATTTACAAGAACATAGTTATCTTAGCAATATATGTGTTGTAGAAAGTCGTTAATCTACTTAAAAATTATTGCTACACCAATGTGTATACAACATGTAAACACAAACTTGTAAATATACACATGTATGTACATGGTGAGTGTACATACATGACTGTGATGCAGGTACACTATTTAAGAAATTATTATGAGTGAAACTAAGATCAAAATTGTTGGGGCTGGGAGGATTAGCCACCCAGGATGTTCAGCTGCCTCCCAGCATACATAAGGGGGATTGCCAATAGACCCCTGGCTGTCTTCAAGACCCCTGGCTGTTATCAAGACTCTTGGCTGTCTTCAAGACCCCTGGCTGTCTTCTAGACCCATGGCTGTCTTCAAGACCCCTGGCTGTCTTCAAGACCCCTGGCTGTTTTCAAGACTCTTGGCTGTCTTCAAGACCCCTGGCTGTCTTCTAGACCCCTGGCTGTCTTCAAGACCCCTGGCTGTTTTCAAGACTCTTGGCTGTCTTCAAGACCCCTGGCTGCCTTCTAGACCCCTGGCTGTCTTCAAGACTTCTGGCTGTCTTCAAGACCCCTGGCTGCCTTCAAGACCTCTGGCTGCCTTCAAGACCCCTGGCTGTCTTCTAGTCCCCTGGCTGTCTTCTAGTCCCCTGGCTGTCTTCTAGTCCCCTGGCTGTCTTCTAGACCCCTGGCTGTCTTCAAGACTTCTGGCTGTCTTCTAGACCCCCGGCTGTCTTCTAGTCCCCTGGCTGTCTTCAAGACCTCTGGCTGCCTTCAAGACCCCTGGCTGTCTTCTAGACCCCTGGCTGTCTTCTAGACCCCTGGCTGTCTTCAAGACTTCTGGCTATCTTCTATACCCCTGGCTGTCTTCTATACCCCTGGCTGTCTTCTAGACCCCTGGCTGTCTTCAAGAGGGAGCTGGACAGATACCTATAAATCAGTACTTGGTTAGCCGGGCTATAATTCGTATGTTGGACTACGTGCAGCAGCAGTAACAGCCTGGTTGATCAGGCTCTGATCCACCAGGAAGCCTGGTGAAGGACTAGGCCACGGGGGCGTTGACCCTTCAACACACTCCAGGTAAGTAGGATAACACGGAGCGGGGAGGGTTAGTCATGCAGGATAACCCAGGGTGGGGAGGGTTAGCCATGCAGGATAACCCAGGGTGGGGAGGGTTAGCCATGCAGGATAACCCAGGGTGGGGAGGGTTAGCCATGCAGGATAACCCAGGGTGGGGAGGGTTAGCCATGCAGAATAACCCAGGGTGGGGAGGGTTAGCCATGCAGAATAACCCAGGGTGGGGAGGGTTAGCCATGCAGGATAACCCAGGGTAGGGAGGGTTAGCCATGCAGGATAACCCAGGGTGGGGAGGGTTATCCATGCAGGATAACCCAGGGTGGGGAAGGTTAGCCATGCAGGATAACCCAGGGTGGGGAGGGTTAGCCATGCAGGATAACCCAGGGTGGGGAGGGTTAGCCATGCAGGATAACCCAGGGTGGGGAGGGTTAGCCATGCAGGATAACCCAGGGTGGGGAGGGTTATCCATGCAGGATAACCCCGGGTGGGGAGGGTTAGCCATGCAGGATAACCCAGGGTAGGGAGGGTTAGCCATGCAGGATAACCCAGGGTGGGGAGGGTTAGCCATGCAGGATAACCCAGGGTGGGGAGGGTTAGCCATGTAGGATAACCCAGGGTGGGGAGGGTTATCCATGCAGGATAACCCAGGGTGGGGAGGGTTAGCCATGCAGGATAACCCAGGGAGGGGAGGGTTAGACATGCAGGATAACCCAGGGTGGGGAGGGTTAGCCATGCAGGATAACCCAGGGTGGGGAGGGTTAGCCATGCAGGATAACCCAGGGTAGGGGAGGGTTAGCCATGCAGGATAACCCAGGGTAGGGAGGGCTAGCCATGCAGGATAACCCAGGATGCCACCCACACAGGTCCACTAACACCCAGGTACCTACTGACTGCTGCTTATTGCCAGTACATATAAACACAGATATGACTGTGTGCTAGTACATACAAGTACACACATGACTGTGTGCTAGTACATACAAGTACACACATGACTGTGTGCTAGTACATACAAGTACACACATGACTGTGTGCTAGTTCATACAAGTACACACATGACCGTGTGCTAGTTCATACAAGTGCACACATGACTGTGTGCTAGAACATACAAGTACACACATGACTGTGTGCTAGTACATACAAGTACACACATGACTGTGTGCTAGTACATACAAGTACACACATGACTGTGTGCTAGTTCATACAAGTGCACACATGACTGTGTGCTAGAACATACAAGTACACACATGACTGTGTGCTAGTAAATACAAGTACACACATGACTGTGTGCTAGTACATACAAGTACACACATGACTGTGTGCTAGTACATACAAGTACACACATGACTGTGTGCTAGTACATACAAGTACACACATGACTGTGTGCTAGTACATACAAGTACACACATGACTGTGTGCTAGTACATACAAGTACACACATGACTGTGTGCTAGTACATACAAGTACACACATGACTGTGTGCTAGTACATAAAAGTACACACATGACTGCGTACTAGTACATACAAGTGCACACATGACTGTGTGCTAGTTCATACAAGTGCACACATGACTGTGCTAGTACACACATGACTGTATGCTAGTACACACATGACTGACAGTACACACATGACTGCCAGTACACACATGACTGTGGCAGTACATACATGACTGTGTGACAGTACACACATGACTGTGTGCTAGTACATACACGACTGTGTGGTAGTACACAAATGACTATGCTAGTACACACATGACTGTGTAACAGTGCACACTTGACTGTGTGCTAGTACGCACATGACTGCCAGTACACACATGACAGCCAGTACACACATGACTGCCAGTACACACATGACTGTGCCAGTACACACATGACTGCCAGTACGCACATGACTGACAGTATACACATGACTGTGACAGTACACACATGACTGTGCCAGTACACACATGACTGTGTGACAGTACACACATGACTGTGTGACAGTACACACATGACTGTGCTAGTACACACATGACTGTGACAGTACACACATGACTGTGCCAGTACACACATGACTGTGCCAGTACACACATGACTGTGGCAGTACATACATGACTGTGTGACAGTACACACATGAGTGTGACAGTACACACATGACTGTGCCAGTACACACATGACTGTGCCAGTACACACATGACTATGACAGTACACACATGACTGTGTGACAGTACACACATGACTGTGCCAATACACACATGACTGTGCCAGTACACACAGGACTGTGTGACAGTACACACATGACTGTGTGCCAGTACACACATGACTGTGTGCCAGTACACACATGACTGTGTGCCAGTACACACGTGACTGTGTGCCAGTACACACGTGACTGTGTGCCAGTACACACATGACTGTGTGCCAGTACACACATGACTGTGTGCCAGTACACACATGACTGACAGTACACACAACTGTGCCAGTACACAAAATGACTGTGACAGTACCCACATGACTGTGTGACAGTACACAAATGACTGTGCCAGTACACACATGACTGTGCCAGTATACACATGACTGTGTGACAGTACACATGACTGTGCCAGTACACACATGACTGTGCCAGTGCACACATGACTGTGCCAGTACACTCACGACTGTGACAGTACACACATGACTGTGTGACAGTACTCATATGACTCTGCGAGTACACACATGACTGTGCCAGTACACACATGACTGTGCCAGTACACACAGGACTGTGTAGCAGTACATACATGACTGTGCCAGTACACATGACTGTGTGCCAGAACACACATGAGTGTGTGCCAGTACACACATGACTGTGTGCCAGTACACACATGACTGTGCCAGTACGCACATGACTGTGCCAGTACACACATGACTGTGCCAGTACACACATGACTGTGTGACAGTACACACATGACTGTGCCAATACACACATAACTGTGCCAGTGCACACATGACTGTGCCAGTACACACACATGACTGTGACAGTACACACATGACTGTGCCAGCACACACATGACTGTGCCAGTACACACATGACTGTGCCAGCACACACATGACTGTGCCAGTACACACATGACTGCCAGTGCACACATGACTGTGCCAGTACACACATGACTGTGCTAGCACACACATGACTGTGCCAGCACACACATGACTGTGCCAGTACACACATGACTGCCAGTACACACATGACTGTGCCAGCACACACATGACTGTGCCAGCACACACATGACTGTGCCAGTACACACATGACTGTGCCAGTACACACATGACTGTGCCAGTACACACAACTGTGCAAGTACATACATGACTGTGCCAGCACACACATGACTGTGCCAGTACACACATGACTGTGCCAGTACACACATGACTGTGACAGTACACACATGACTGTGCCAGCACACACATGACTGTGCCAGTACACACATGACTGCACCAGTACACACATGACTGCACCAGCACACACATGACTGCACCAGTACACACATGACTGCACCAGTACACACATGACTGCACCAGTACACACATGACTGCACCAGTACACACATGACTGCACCAGTACACACATGACTGCACCAGTACACACGTGACTGCACCAGTACACACATGACTGCACCAGTACACACGTGACTGCACCAGTACACACATGACTGCACCAGTACACACATGACTGCACCAGTACACACATGACTGCACCAGTACACACATGACTGCACCAGTACACACATGACTGCACCAGTACACACGTGACTGCACCAGTACACACATGACTGCACCAGTACACACATGACTGCACCAGTACACACATGACTGCACCAGTACACACATGACTGCACCAGTACACACATGACTGCACCAGTACACACGTGACTGCACCAGTACACACATGACTGCACCAGTACACACATGACTGCACCAGTACACACGTGACTGCACCAGTACACACATGACTGCACCAGTACACACATGACTGCACCAGTACACACATGACTGCACCAGTACACACATGACTGCACCAGTACACACATGACTGCACCAGTACACACATGACTGCACCAGTACACACATGACTGCACCAGTACACACATGACTGCACCAGTACACACATGACTGCACCAGCACACACATGACTGCACCAGCACACACATGACTGCACCAGTACACACATGACTGCACCAGGACACACATGACGGCACCAGTACACACATGACTGCAGTACCACATGACTGCACCAGTACACACATGACTGCACCAGTACACACATGACTGCACCAGTACACACATGACTGCACCAGTACACACATGACTGCCAGTACACACATGACTGCACCAGTACACACATGACTGCACCAGTACACACATGACTGCACCAGTACACACATGACTGCACCAGTACACACATGACTGCACCAGTACACACATGACTGCACCAGCACACACATGACTGCACCAGCACACACGACTGCACCAGCACACACATGACTGCACCAGCACACACATGACTGCACCAGTACACACATGACTGCACCAGCACACACATGACTGCACCAGTACACACATGACTGCACCAGTACACACATGACTGCACCAGTACACACATGACTGCACCAGTACACACATGACTGCACCAGTACACACATGACTGCACCAGTACACACATGACTGCACCAGTACACACATGACTGCACCAGTACACACATGACTGCACCAGTACACACATGACTGCACCAGTACACACATGACTGCACCAGTACACACATGACTGCACCAGTACACACATGACTGCACCAGTACACACATGACTGCACCAGTACACACATGACTGCACCAGTACACACATGACTGCACCAGTACACACATGACTGCACCAGTACACACATGACTGCACCAGTACACACATGACGGCGCACTAACAGACTCAGGACAAATATGTTAAAAATCAACATTAACCTCATAAATGAACATTAAAAACTTTTAAAAACTCCCCGAGCATCAATAAAACTTAATATATAGAAAAAAACATCAAACTATTTTATCGTTACATTTACTAGTGAGCGCTAAACCTTCATGGGTTATTCAACGCCTGGGTAATGAGGGTCAACATCTGCTGAGATTCTGTTTTCATTATTTATTTATTTACAGCTTAAATAAATGTTATATAAATTCTTAATATTAAAAAATAATTTTCTTCCGTTTATACACAATTAAAATGATAATTAAAGCTTCTAATTAATAAAAAAAAGCGATGATATTGTTTTAACTTATTCACTTTTGTCTATAATATCTGGTGGTACAAGTTACTGCAGTTCCATCATCCTCACACCACTGCATCTGGTGGTACAAGTTACTGCAGTTCCATCATCCTCACACCACTGCATCTGATGGTACAAGTTACTGCAGTTCCATCATCCTCACACCACTGCATCTGGTGGTACAAGTTACTGCAGTTCCATCATCCTCACACCACTGCATCTGGTGGTACAAGTTACTGCAGTTCCATCATCCTCACACCACTGCATCTGGTGGTACAAGTTACTGCAGCTCCATCATCCTCACACCACTGCATCTGGTGGTACAAGTTACTGCAGTTCCATCATCCTCACACCACTGCATCTGGTGGTACAGGTTACTGCAGCTCCATCATCCTCACACCACTGCATCTGGTGGTACAAGTTACTGCAGTTCCATCATCCTCACACCACTGCATCTGGTGGTACAAGTTACTGCAGTTCCATCATCCTCACACCACTGCATCTGGTGGTACAGGTTACTGCAGCTCCATCATCCTCACACCACTGCATCTGGTGGTACAAGTTACTGCAGTTCCATCATCCTCACACCACTGCATCTGGTGGTACAAGTTACTGCAGTTCCATCATCCTCACACCACTGCATCTGGTGGTACAAGTTACTGCAGTTCCATCATCCTCACACCACTGCATCTGGTGGTACAAGTTACTGCAGTTCCATCATCCTCACACCACTGCATCTGGTGGTACAGGTTACTGCAGTTCCATCATCCTCACACCACTGCATCTGGTGGTACAAGTTACTGCAGTTCCATCATCCTCACATCACTGCATCTGGTGGTACAAGTTACTGCAGTTCCATCATCCTCACACCACTGCATCTGGTGGTACAAGTTACTGCAGTTCCATCATCCTCACACCACTGCATCTGGTGGTACAAGTTACTGCAGTTCCATCATCCTCACATCATTGCATCTGGTGGTACAAGTTACTGCAGTTCCATCATCCTCACACCACTGCATCTGGTGGTACAAGTTACTGCAGTTCCATCATCCTCACATCACTGCATCTGGTGGTACAAGTTACTGCAGTTCCATCATCCTCACACCACTGCATCTGGTGGTACAAGTTACTGCAGTTCCATCATCCTCACACCACTGCATCTGATGGTACAAGTTACTGCAGTTCCATCATCCTCACACCACTGCATCTGATGGTACAGGTTACTGCAGTTCCATCATCCTCACACCACTGCATCTGGTGTTACAGGTTACTGCAGTTCCATCATCCTCACACCACTGCATCTGGTGGTACAAGTTACTGCAGTTCCATCATCCTCACACCACTGCATCTGGTGGTACAAGTTACTCATCCTCACACCACTGCATCTGGTGGTACAGGTTACTGCAGTTCCATCATCCTCACACCACTGCATCTGGTGGTACAAGTTACTGCAGTTCCATCATCCTCACACCACTGCATCTGGTGGTACAAGTTACTGCAGTTCCATCATCCTCACACCACTGCATCTGGTGGTACAGGTTACTGCAGTTCCATCATCCTCACACCACTGCATCTGGTGGTACAAGTTACTGCAGTTCCATCATCCTCACACCACTGCATCTGGTGGTACAAGTTACTGCAGTTCCATCATCCTCACACCACTGCATCTGGTGGTACAGGTTACTGCAGTTCCATCATCCTCACACCACTGCATCTGGTGGTACAAGTTACTGCAGTTCCATCATCCTCACACCACTGCATCTGGTGGTACAAGTTACTGCAGTTCCATCATCCTCACACCACTGCATCTGGTGGTACAAGTTACTGCAGTTCCATCATCCTCACACCACTGCATCTGGTGGTACAAGTTACTGCAGTTCCATCATCCTCACACCACTGCATCTGGTGGTACAAGTTACTGCAGTTCCATCATCCTCACACCACTGCACTGCATCTGGTGGTACAAGTTACTGCAGTTCCATCATCCTCACACCACTGCATCTGGTGGTACAAGTTACTGCAGTTCCATCATCCTCACACCACTGCATCTGGTGGTACAAGTTACTGCAGTTCCATCATCCTCACACCACTGCATCTGGTGGTACAAGTTACTGCAGTTCCATCATCCTCACACCACTGCATCTGGTGGTAGTTTCTGCAGGTCCATCATCCTCACACCACTGCATCTGGTGGTACAAGTTACTGCAGTTCCATCATCCTCACACCACTGCATCTGGTGGTACAAGTTACTGCAGTTCCATCATCCTCACACCACTGCATCTGGTGGTACAAGTTACTGCAGTTCCATCATCCTCACACCACTGCATCTGGTGGTACAAGTTACTGCAGTTCCATCATCCTCACACCACTGCATCTGGTGGTACAAGTTACTGCAGTTCCATCATCCTCACACCACTGCATCTGGTGGTACAAGTTACTGCAGTTCCATCAAGCATTGGTGGTACTTACTGCAGTTCCATCATCCTCACACCACTGCATCTGAGTGGTACAAGTTACTGCAGTTCCATCATCCTCACACCACTGCATCTGGTGGTACAAGTTACTGCAGTTCCATCATCCTCACACCACTGCATCTGGTGGTACAAGTTACTGCAGTTCCATCATCCTCACACCACTGCATCTGGTGGTACAAGTTACTGCAGTTCCATCATCCTCACACCACTGCATCTGGTGGTACAAGTTACTGCAGTTCCATCATCCTCACACCACTGCATCTGGTGGTACAAGTTACTGCAGTTCCATCATCCTCACACCACTGCATCTGGTGGTACAAGTTACTGCAGTTCCATCATGCTCACACCACTGCATCTGGTGGTACAAGTTACTGCAGTTCCATCATCCTCACACCACTACATCTGGTGGTACAAGTTACTGCAGTTCCATCATCCTCACACCACTGCATCTGGTGGTACAAGTTACTGCAGTTCCATCATCCTCACACCACTGCATCTGGTGGTACAAGTTACTGCAGTTCCATCATCCTCACACCACTGCATCTAGTGGTACAAGTTACTGCAGTTCCATCATCCTCACACCACTGCATCTGGTGGTACAAGTTACTGCAGTTCCATCATCCTCACACCACTGCATCTGGTGGTACAAGTTACTGCAGTTCCATCATCCTCACACCACTGCATCTGGTGGTACAAGTTACTGCAGTTCCATCATCCTCACATCACTGCATCTGGTGGTACAAGTTACTGCAGTTCCATCATCCTCACACCACTGCATCTGGTGGTACAAGTTACTGCAGTTCCATCATCCTCACACCACTGCATCTGGTGGTACAAGTTACTGCAGTTCCATCATCCTCACATCACTGCATCTGGTGGTACAAGTTACTGCAGTTCCATCATCCTCACGCCACTGCATCTGGTGGTACAAGTTACTGCAGTTCCATCATCCTCACACCACTGCATCTGGTGGTACAAGTTACTGCAGTTCCATCATCCTCACACCACTGCATCTGGTGGTACAAGTTACTGCAGTTCCATCATCCTCACATCACTGCATCTGGTGGTACAAGTTACTGCAGTTCCATCATCATCACACCACTGCATCTGGTGGTACAAGTTACTGCAGTTCCATCATCCTCACATCACTGCATCTGGTGGTACAAGTTACTGCAGTTCCATCATCCTCACACCACTGCATCTGGTGGTACAAGTTACTGCAGTTCCATCATCCTCACACCACTGCATCTGGTGGTACAAGTTACTGCAGTTCCATCATCCTCACACCACTGCATCTGGTGGTACAAGTTACTGCAGTTCCATCATCCTCACACCACTGCATCTGGTGGTACAAGTTACTGCAGCTCCATCATGCTCACACCACTGCATCTGGTGGTACAAGTTACTGCAGCTCCATCATCCTCACACCACTGCATCTGATGGTACAAGTTACTGCAGCTCCATCATCCTAACACCACTGCATCTGGTGGTACAAGTTACTGCAGCTCCATCATCCTCACACCACTGCATCTGGTGGTACAGGTTACTGCAGCTCCATCATCCTCACACCACTGCATCTGGTGGTACAAGTTACTGCAGTTCCATCATCCTCACACCACTGCATCTGGTGGTACAAGTTACTGCAGTTCCATCATCCTCACACCACTGCATCTGGTGGTACAGGTTACTGCAGCTCCATCATCCTCACACCACTGCATCTGGTGGTACAGGTTACTGCAGCTCCATCATCCTCACACCACTGCATCTGGTGGTACAGGTTACTGCAGCTCCATCATCCTCACACCACTGCATCTGGTGGTACAAGTTACTGCAGCTCCATCATCCTCACACCACTGCATCTGGTGGTACAGGTTACTGCAGCTCCATCATCCTCACACCACTGCATCTGGTGGTACAAGTTACTGCAGCTCCATCATCCTCACACCACTGCATCTGGTGGTACAAGTTACTGCAGTTCCATCATCCTCACACCACTGCATCTGGTGGTACAGGTTACTGCAGCTCCATCATCCTCACACCACTGCATCTGGTGGTACAGGTTACTGCAGCTCCATCATCCTCACACCACTGCATCTGGTGGTACAGGTTACTGCAGCTCCATCATCCTCACACCACTGCATCTGGTGGTACAAGTTACTGCAGTTCCATCATCCTCACACCACTGCATCTGGTGGTACAAGTTACTGCAGTTCCATCATGCTCACACCACTGCATCTGGTGGTACAGGTTACTGCAGCTCCATCATCCTCACACCACTGCATCTGGTGGTACAGGTTACTGCAGCTCCATCATCCTCACACCACTGCATCTGGTGGTACAGGTTACTGCAGCTCCATCATCCTCACACCACTGCATCTGGTGGTACAAGTTACTGCAGCTCCATCATCCTCACACCACTGCATCTGGTGGTACAGGTTACTGCAGCTCCATCATCCTCACACCACTGCATCTGGTGGTACAAGTTACTGCAGCTCCATCATCCTCACACCACTGCATCTGGTGGTACAAGTTACTGCAGCTCCATCATCCTCACACCACTGCATCTGGTGGTACAAGTTACTGCAGCTCCATCATCCTCACACCACTGCATCTGGTGGTACAAGTTACTGCAGCTCCATCATGCTCACACCACTGCATCTGGTGGTACAAGTTACTACAGCTCCATCATCCTCACACCACTGCATCTGGTGGTACAAGTTACTGCAGCTCCATCATCCTCACACCACTGCATCTGGTGGTACAAGTTACTGCAGTTCCATCATCCTCACACCACTGCATCTGGTGGTACAAGTTACTGCAGTTCCATCATCCTCACATCACTGCATCTGGTGGTACAAGTTACTGCAGTTCCATCATCATCACACCACTGCATCTGGTGGTACAAGTTACTGCAGTTCCATCATCCTCACATCACTGCATCTGGTGGTACAAGTTACTGCAGTTCCATCATCCTCACACCACTGCATCTGGTGGTACAAGTTACTGCAGTTCCATCATCCTCACACCACTGCATCTGGTGGTACAAGTTACTGCAGTTCCATCATCCTCACACCACTGCATCTGGTGGTACAAGTTACTGCAGTTCCATCATCCTCACACCACTGCATCTGGTGGTACAAGTTACTGCAGCTCCATCATGCTCACACCACTGCATCTGGTGGTACAAGTTACTGCAGCTCCATCATCCTCACACCACTGCATCTGGTGGTACAAGTTACTGCAGCTCCATCATCCTCACACCACTGCATCTGATGGTACAAGTTACTGCAGCTCCATCATCCTCACACCACTGCATCTGGTGGTACAAGTTACTGCAGCTCCATCATCCTCACACCACTGCATCTGGTGGTACAGGTTACTGCAGCTCCATCATCCTCACACCACTGCATCTGGTGGTACAAGTTACTGCAGTTCCATCATCCTCACACCACTGCATCTGGTGGTACAAGTTACTGCAGTTCCATCATCCTCACACCACTGCATCTGGTGGTACAGGTTACTGCAGCTCCATCATCCTCACACCACTGCATCTGGTGGTACAGGTTACTGCAGCTCCATCATCCTCACACCACTGCATCTGGTGGTACAGGTTACTGCAGCTCCATCATCCTCACACCACTGCATCTGGTGGTACAAGTTACTGCAGCTCCATCATCCTCACACCACTGCATCTGGTGGTACAGGTTACTGCAGCTCCATCATCCTCACACCACTGCATCTGGTGGTACAAGTTACTGCAGCTCCATCATCCTCACACCACTGCATCTGGTGGTACAAGTTACTGCAGTTCCATCATCCTCACACCACTGCATCTGGTGGTACAGGTTACTGCAGCTCCATCATCCTCACACCACTGCATCTGGTGGTACAGGTTACTGCAGCTCCATCATCCTCACACCACTGCATCTGGTGGTACAGGTTACTGCAGCTCCATCATCCTCACACCACTGCATCTGGTGGTACAGGTTACTGCAGCTCCATCATCCTCACACCACTGCATCTGGTGGTACAAGTTACTGCAGTTCCATCATCCTCACACCACTGCATCTGGTGGTACAAGTTACTGCAGTTCCATCATGCTCACACCACTGCATCTGGTGGTACAGGTTACTGCAGCTCCATCATCCTCACACCACTGCATCTGGTGGTACAGGTTACTGCAGCTCCATCATCCTCACACCACTGCATCTGGTGGTACAGGTTACTGCAGCTCCATCATCCTCACACCACTGCATCTGGTGGTACAAGTTACTGCAGCTCCATCATCCTCACACCACTGCATCTGGTGGTACAGGTTACTGCAGCTCCATCATCCTCACACCACTGCATCTGGTGGTACAAGTTACTGCAGCTCCATCATCCTCACACCACTGCATCTGGTGGTACAAGTTACTGCAGCTCCATCATCCTCACACCACTGCATCTGGTGGTACAAGTTACTGCAGCTCCATCATCCTCACACCACTGCATCTGGTGGTACAAGTTACTGCAGCTCCATCATGCTCACACCACTGCATCTGGTGGTACAAGTTACTACAGCTCCATCATCCTCACACCACTGCATCTGGTGGTACAAGTTACTGCAGCTCCATCATCCTCACACCACTGCATCTGGTGGTACAAGTTACTGCAGTTCCATCATCCTCACACCACTGCATCTGGTGGTACAAGTTACTGCAGTTCCATCATCCTCACACCACTGCATCTGGTGGTACAAGTTACTGCAGCTCCATCATCCTCACACCACTGCATCTGGTGGTACAAGTTACTGCAGCTCCATCATCCTCACACCACTGCATCTGATGGTACAAGTTACTGCAGCTCCATCATCCTCACACCACTGCATCTGGTGGTACAAGTTACTGCAGTTCCATCATCTTCACACCACTGCATCTGGTGGTACAAGTTACTGCAGCTTCATCATCCTCACACCACTGCATCTGGTGGTACAAGTTACTGCAGCTCCATCATCCTCACACCACTGCATCTTGTGGTACAAGTTACTGCAGCTCCATCATCCTCACACCATTGCATCTGATGGTACAAGTTACTGCAGCTCCATCATGCTCACACCACTGCATCTGGTGGTACAAGTTACTGCAGCTCCATCATCCTCACACCACTGCATCTGATGGTACAAGTTACTGCAGCTCCATCATGCTCACACCACTGCATCTGGTGGTACAAGTTACTGCAGTTCCATCATCCTCACATCACTGCATCTGGTGGTACAAGTTACTGCAGTTCCATCATGCTCACACCACTGCATCTGGTGGTACAAGTTACTGCAGTTCCATCATGCTCACACCACTGCATCTGGTGGTACAAGTTACTGCAGTTCCATCATGCTCACACCCTGCATCTGGTGGTACAAGTTACTGCAGTTCCATCATCCTCACACCACTGCATCTGATGGTACAGGTTACTGCAGCTCCATCATCCTCACACCACTGCATCTGATGGTACAAGTTACTACAGCTCCATCATCCTCACACCACTGCATCTGATGGTACAAGTTACTACAGCTCCATCATCCTCACACCACTGCATCTGGTGGTACAAGTTACTGCAGTTCCATCATCCTCACACCACTGCATCTGATGGTACAGGTTACTGCAGCTCCATCATCCTCACACCACTGCATCTGGTGGTACAAGTTACTACAGTTCCATCATCCTCACACCACTGCATCTGATGGTACAAGTTACTGCAGTTCCATCATGCTCACACCACTGCATCTGATGGTACAAGTTACTACAGTTCCGTCATCCTCACACCACTGCATCTGATGGTACAGGTTACTGCAGTTCCGTCATCCTCACACCACTGCATCTGATGGTACAGGTTACTGCAGTTCCATCATCCTCACACCACTGCATCTGGTGGTACAGGTTACTGCAGTTCCATCATCCTCACACCACTGCATCTGGTGGTACAAGTTACTGCAGTTCCATCATCCTCACACCACTGCATCTGATGGTACAAGTTACTGCAGTTCCATCATCCTCACACCACTGCATCTGGTGGTACAAGTTACTGCAGTTCCATCATGCTCACACCACTGCATCTGGTGGTACAAGTTACTGCAGTTCCATCATGCTCACACCACTGCATCTGGTGGTACAAATTACTGCAGTTCCATCATGCTCACACCACTGCATCTGGTGGTACAAGTTACTACAGTTCCATCATCCTCACACCACTGCATCTGGTGGTACAAGTTACTGCAGTTCCATCATCCTCACACCACTGCATCTGATGGTACAAGTTACTGCAGTTCCATCATGCTCACACCACTGCATCTGATGGTACAGGTTACTGCAGTTCCATCATCCTCATACCACTGCATCTGGTGGTACAAGTTACTGCAGTTCCATCATGCTCACACCACTGCATCTGATGGTACTGGTTACTGCAGTTCCATCATCCTCACACCACTGCATCTGGTGGTACAGGTTACTGCAGTTCCATCATCCTCATACCACTGCATCTGATGGTACAAGTTACTGCAGTTCCATCATCCTCACACCACTGCATCTGGTGGTACAAGTTACTGCAGTTCCATCATCCTCACACCACTGCATCTGATGGTACAAGTTACTGCAGTTCCATCATGCTCACACCACTGCATCTGATGGTACAAGTTACTGCAGTTCCATCATGCTCACACCACTGCATCTGATGGTACAGGTTACTGCAGTTCCATCATCCTCACACCACTGCATCTGGTGGTACAAGTTACTGCAGTTCCATCATGCTCACTCCACTGCATCTGATGGTACAGGTTACTGCAGTTCCATCATCCTCACACCACTGCATCTGGTGGTACAGGTTACTGCAGTTCCATCATCCTCACACCACTGCATCTGGTGGTACAAGTTACTGCAGCTCCATCATGCTCACACCACTGCATCTGGTGGTACAAGTTACTGCAGCTCCATCATGCTCACACCACTGCATCTGGTGGTACAGGTTACTGCAGCTCCATCATCCTCACACCACTGCATCTGGTGGTACAAGTTACTGCAGTTCCATCATCCTCACACCACTGCATCTGATGGTACAAGTTACTGCAGTTCCATCATCCTCACACCACTGCATCTGGTGGTACAAGTTACTGCAGTTCCATCATCCTCACACCACTGCATCTGATGGTACAAGTTACTGCAGTTCCATCATCCTCACACCACTGCATCTGGTGGTACAAGTTACTGCAGTTCCATCATCTTCACCCGACATCTACCCTCTATATTTATCTTAAAATCTCAAGACTATATATTTTACACTGCTCTGCAGCTGGAGCTTTTAGTCACCTGACCGAGGCCTTCTGCTGGCTTACCTTTCCACCTCTTTACAAATTATGGTTAGGATTATAACCATTTCAATCTCTATACACGTACTGTAAAGTGAAGCAGCAGCTGATGTAGTTGTCGTAGTTGAACCAGAGTTTAGGGATGATTTTAACCTTGTGGAAAAACGACTGGGTCTTTCCAGCCGAGGGAGAATATTTCCACGGTCTTTTTTCTTGTTTCATTTTGTTGCAACAAAATTTCAACAGTGATGGTTGGCGAGCATAAAAGACGTTGTCAGAGGGCGTTCAGCAGGGTGGACCACTCTTGTCCGAGTCCTTTTCTACATACGGGAACGAGTACTCAGTCAGAATGAGTAAAGAACTGTATTTCTGGTATGCTATGTATGATGGCATCTGGAAGGCAGAGAGGAGTCCCTGGTAGTAGACCTTAAAATGGTGAAGTCACAGGAAGAAGCTTTGAGACTCGTCCTCAACCCAAAATTCTGTGACTTCATCTCGACAAACGAACAAAAAATTAAAGCTATTAGAATCATCCTACCAGAAGACTCATCTATCACTCCCCTTCTGTGAGCACCACTGGGCTGTTAGGATGACTGTGGTGTACCTAGTTGGATGAATCTTACTGAAGCGGTCTGAAGTTTTGAGACTCTCTGAGCGCGGGTTCCAACCCCACCAGTGGTATGGTTTGGGCTGTTAGGCTATCGATATAGTAAACAAAAACAAACAGAAAGACCTGACCTTACCAGCACTAACTTTCTTTCTGAGGTGTGAACCCTCATTTGACAGCCATAAAAGTTGAGTGGTTGTGACGAAGTCTTTGAAAACAGTGTTTAGGGAGGCATTAAACGTGTCAAAGAATCATTCTCGAGATCAAGTTATAGAAGCTCGTAATACGAGATCAAGTTATAGAAGTTCTTAATATGAGATCAAGTTATAGAAGTTCGTAATACGAGATCAAGTTATAGAAGTTCGTAATACGAGATCAAGTTATAGAAGTTCGTAATACGAGATCAAGTTATAGAAGTTCGTAATACGAGATCAAGTTATAGAAGTTCGTAATACGAGATCAAGTTATAGAAGTTCGTAATACGAGATCAAGTTATAGAAGTTCGTAATACGAGATCAAGTTATAGAAGTTCGTAATACGATACAAGAAGCATTATTTCTATCCTCATTGTTACGATCACGTGAGTCATCTAAGGCAAAATAAACAATAAAAATTAATATAAATCACTGCAGCATGACATGAAAAATAATGAACAAATGTTTGTAAAAGAATTAAATACTGACACATGAAAATAAATACTGATATATAAAAATAAGACACGGGAAAATAAGACCACAATAAAAAAAGTGTATAACTAAATAGTGAGAATATGAGAGAGAGAGAGAGATGAATCTAGGAGTTACTAAAAGAAAATTGTCTCCTGCTGAACATGTAAATGAAAATGTGTGAGAAACTCGTATGCAACACAATTATCAAATGACTTAAATGGAGGGAGATATTTTAACAAAAGTTATTTACCACAGGTTAAGTTGGAGTATAGAGCAGCAGTTGTGTCCACACCGTCAAGGTTATTTATCACAGGTTAAGTTGAAGTATAGAGCAGCAGTTGTGTCCACACCGTCAAGGTTATTTACCACAGGTTAAGTTGAAGTATAGAGCAGCAGTTGTGTCCACACCGTCAAGGTTATTTACCACAGGTTAAGTTGGAGTATAGAGCAGCAGTTGTGTCCACACCGTCAAGGTTATTTATCACAGGTTAAGTTGGAGTATAGAGCAGCAGTTGTGTCCACACCGTCAAGGTTATTTATCACAGGTTAAGTTGGAGTATAGAGCAGCAGTTGTGTCCACACCGTCAAGGTTATTTATCACAGGTTAAGTTGGATTATAGAGCAGCAGTTGTGTCCACACCGTCAAGGTTATTTATCACAGGTTAAGTTGGAGTATAGAGCAGCAGTTGTGTCCACACCGTCAAGGTTATTTACCACAGGTTAAGTTGGAGTATAGAGCAGCAGTTGTGTCCACACCGTCAAGGTTATTTACCACAGGTTAAGTTGGAGTATAGAGCAGCAGTTGTGTCCACACCGTCAAGGTTATTTACCACAGGTTAAGTTGGAGTATAGAGCAGCAGTTGTGTCCACACCGTCAAGGTTATTTATCACAGGTTAAGTTGGAGTATAGAGCAGCAGTTGTGTCCACACCGTCAAGGTTATTTACCACAGGTTAAGTTGGAGTATAGAGCAGCAGTTGTGTCCACACCGTCAAGGTTATTTATCACAGGTTAAGTTGGAGTATAGAGCAGCAGTTGTGTCCACACCGTCAAGGTTATTTATCACAGGTTAAGTTGGAGTATAGAGCAGCAGTTGTGTCCACACCGTCAAGGTTATTTATCACAGGTTAAGTTGAAGTATAGAGCAGCAGTTGTGTCCACACCGTCAAGGTTATTTATCACAGGTTAAGTTGGAGTATAGAGCAGCAGTTGTGTCCACACCGTCAAGGTTATTTATCACAGGTTAAGTTGGAGTATAGAGCAGCAGTTGTGTCCACACCGTCAAGGAATGTCAATAAATTTTGAATATATCTCAATTATTAACATTGGGAAGGGCTAAACCGAATATATTTGAAAAAGAGCTTTCAGAGATGGAAATATAAACACATATGCAGTATAATGTGATCCTTTATTGACTACGTTTCGCCCACATAGTGGGCTTTTTCAAGTCAAACAGAACTACCTGGGGTGGAAGGAACGCGAGTATTTATAATCAGGTTCAGAATGCTGAGGTCAGGTGGAGAATGCTGCATCTGATGATGTACCGAGTGGGGTTATAGAGTCTAAAATCTTGGGTAGCTTGGAAAGGAGATTGGATAAGTTTGTGAGCAGACCTTCTACAGCTATCCCACATAAGAACACTGTAGAAGGTCTGCTCACAAACTTATCCAATCTCCTTTCCAAGCTACCCAGGATTTTAGACTCTATAACCCCACTCGGTACATCATCAGATGCAGCATTCTCCACCTGACCTCAGCATTCTGAACTGGACTATAAATACTCGCGTTCCTTCCACCCCAGGTAGTTCTGTTTGTGACTTGAAAAAGCCCACTATGTGGGCGAAACGTAGTCAATAAAGGATCACATTATACTGCATATGTGTTTATATTTCCATTGTGTTGGTATTTTATACCATTTATTTCCAGCTTTCAGAGATGAAGAAACGCGAGTTGTAATGAAAGGCTGCTTATACTAGCCATGTCTACACACACACACACACACACACACACACACACACACACACACACACACACACACACACACGTATGCATACGTAAACAGACAATTATTTTTTGGGTGATTTCGAAAGCCAATGGAAGTTTTGGAAATCTGACCCAAAGCGCCATTAAAATTGCCATCATATTACTAAGACTCGTTCTAGCGGCCATTTTTGTTTTTCTTTTGGTTAAATACCACAATTATAATTAATTTGGAACTCTCTGGAAAGATTAATATTCTTCAGAAGTATTGATTTAAGTCACGTACTCACCCAACGTCATCTTTTGTGGATCCTGTGATGTTATTTAGCCAGTTACTTGATATGGATATACTTACTGGCAATAGTGGCTGGTTACGTAAGATTCATCAGGAAAGAGGACAAGTGTTTCATGAAACTGGTCTTAGTCACATGATGACCCACTACTGGAGATTTTGGTCATCTGACCGAGGCCTTCCACTAACCCACCACTGGAACTTTCGGTCATCTGACCGAGGTCATCCACTAGTTTACCACTGGAGCCTTTGGTCATTTTACCGAGGCCTTCTACTGGCTTACCATTCCACCCTTTTAAAAATTAAGATTTAACCATTTTTCTTGCAATATATGTTAGTTCAGGTTACTCGAGCTGATACACACAAGGGAGGCGGCGCGGGTGAGTCAATCGGAAAGTGAGATAAGATAAGATAAGATTTTGTTCGGATTTTTAACCCCGGAGGGTTAGCCACCCAGGATAACCCAAGAAAGTCAGTGCGTCATCGAGGACTGTCTAACTTATTTCCATTGGGGTCCTTAATCTTGTCCCCCAGGATGCGACCCACACCAGTCGACTAACACCCAGGTACCTATTTGCTGCTAGGTGAACAGGACAATAGGTGTAAGGAAACGTGTCGGAATTTCCACCCGCCGGGAATCGAACCCGGGCCCTCCGTGTGTGAAGCGGGAGCTTTAGCCACCAGACCACCGGGCCACAACAAGATGAGTAAGAATGGGAGAAGGCTTATAGGGGGTGCTAATTCGAGTTGTGACACAGGGAAGGAAGCGATGAGAGAGAGAATTAGTGGCTGAGTATCGGAGAGATGGTGGTTAAGACCGAGAAATAACATGGTGGTCTTGTGATCGCCGTGTACCAACAGTTTGCATGGAATTTTTGTTTAAGTTGTAACTATGTCCACATTCTGTCTTTTTATTGTTACTGCTATAGCAAGTTTTTCTCCTTCTACAGCTGGCGTTATCAGATCCCCTTAGCTTCTTTGTTTTTGTGCCGTCGGAGCCAGGTGGAGAGACGTGAATCTTTGTAGACACTCTGTGAGCGACTGACTTTCTTGACATTTTGGTCATGAACGAGTTTTCTTGGGGGTCGGGGGGGAAGAGAGCCCTTGCTTGTGTTGTTGTCTGGACTGCGGGAAATCTTCAACTCCCTGTTGTCGCCATCAACCTTCTCACGGTAGTGTCGCAGTTTCCAGGGTGCGAGCAGCGAGAAGGATCTCGACACCTTTTTTGCCTGGCGACTGGAACTTTGTTCACCAGTGGCACGGCTCACTGGGATATCAGCAATGGTTGTAGCATGGAGATACACAGATCTGTTGGTACCCGTTGATACCTTTGAGGCCTTTGAGGTACGTGAAGACTGTGACCCTCCCTGGCCATCCACTTCATTCTCACTATTCTGCAAGGAGCCTCCAGAAATTCCCACTACCAGGGGTGAAACGCTCCGTGGGCTGCTGGCGGATCTGCGGTCCCTTCCCACACACTTGATGGCAGACCTGCTTGAGCGGTTCGGCAGGCTGTGGTAGTCGACAACACTCGTCCTGCAATGGTTACTCTCGGTGTCGGTGTCACCAAAGTAGCGGTGTTTGAGGCTGGCAGTTTGTGCCACTTGCGCCGACGGGGAAGTGCCACCCGAGGAAGCAGAAGATTCTGCAGAACACTTCCTGGTGGGCTGCTGAACAGTGGAACTGCCTTGTTCTTCCCTGACAACATCACCGGCACTGCCCCTCCTCTCCTGCACCTCTTCCCGGCTCACTGTGGATATGTGCCAAGGAGGCTCCAATCCCATCTCTTTTCCCTTCTGCTTCTGTTTCTTCTGTTCCTGCAACAGTTTCTGCTGCTGCTCCCGCTGACGTTGCCGCTCTCTAGTGAACTTCGTTGACTGGCCCTGAAATACAAAACAATACTGATTATGCTGATCCCTCGCAACACATCACGAATGCTACCACAATCGCCTCTGCCACCAATATATCACAACTACGATAGCTTTAGCTAGAATTTACTAGCACAAGTAATGTTTTAATACTCTACTAAACAGCGAAAGAAGCGTTCACCAAAATCAGATATAACGCCTAACCCAATATAATCAAATTATTTGATTTTGTCGATGAAATCTTCAAAGGTTCTCGATCTAAAGAATCTCAACTATTCGTCAATTGTTAGATCAACCTATTTCTCGTTTCCCAAATGATTCCTCATGATTATATTAAAACTGAAGCACTACACACATATATTAACAGCACTTGGATAATAGGATGTAAAAAAGGTTAATCCGAGAAGGTTATAACACAAAGTCCTCGCATGACGAGTCCTCCGCCAGCACCAGGTCACCCTGAAAGAAAAGACACAAATGCAGTAAAATGCGATCCTTTATTGACAACGTTTCGCCCACACAGTGAACAAAAAGAACAGATTGTACAAGAATGGTATACAATACCGACAAGATGAAATTGAGACACACGTGCAACATCTGGGTATCTTTATTGTAGACGTTTCGCCATCCAGTGGCTTTATCAATACAAATTCCAGGACATAGCAAAAAGAACAGAAAATGGGAATACACGAGAGAGAATACGAAAACATGAGGATTCGTCTGAGTGAATGCGAAAGGTAACTGGAAAGCAAAACTGTACAAAAATTGATGGATGTAGTGGAGTGAAAGTGATAAGAGGCATAGAAGACATACGAAGCATAAAGTAAGTAATAAGAAAAAAACAAAAAGAGCCTGTGGATCAAGTAATAATCCGGAGAGATCAAAGGATCAAGATGGCATGGAAATGTAGATTAATGGTTCAGAGAACCGACACGTTGATAAATTAGACACATGTGCAACTCTTGGGTATCTTTATTGAAGATACCCAAGAGTTGCACATGTGTCTAATTTATCGGCATGGAAAATATATAGACCAAATCAAAATGAAGTAAACTGAGAGCCAGTCAAGAGAATTGCAAACAAACCATACCCCCGGCCGGGATTGAACCCGCGGTCATAGAGTCTCAAAACTCCAGCCCGTTGTAAACATCGTGCAAAAATAAGACGGGAAGCTGAAACACTTTGAAATTAATACAGCATCAAAGGCCAAAACTTTGCCAAAGTTACATCACATTCACATTAGAAAAAAGACGATTGTAAAGAAACAATTGCTTAGGAAAGGCAGAAGGAAGGGACGCTAATGGAGAATGACAGAGAAATATGCGAAGTGCTGAGGAAAAGAATCGAAGAAATCTTCACTGTTTCGTCAGTAGCAGTGAAGACCAACATTTACTGGAGAGTATCAACACAAGGATGTTATCAGACTACTACATGCACTGGAGCCAACAACAACAACAACAACAACAACAACAACAACAACAACAACAACGACAACAACACCAACAACAACAACGGGTTCAGACAACATTTCACGGGTACTGAGACAAGAGCAAAACATGTGATCCAGTAACAAGGGTATTTAACAAGTCTCTCCAAATCAAGACAGCTATCAAAAATTAAAAAAAAAAAGGAAATAACATGAAATATCGCCCTGACTTTCAGGCCAATATCCTTAAAACGCATTTCTGTCACACGTTCAATAGATAATTAGGCAAATAATACTGAGACACCTGGAGAGAAGAAGTCTATAGAAAACGAGCACCAATTTTGGAATGGAAAACATTTTCTTTAGAAATTTGCAGGAATACTACGATAGAGTCACAGAGATTAAGCAGAAAAGACAAGATTGGGTGAAAATTAGCACACCACAGATTAGCATAAATATTAGAAAAAAAAAGCACAGTTAAAAGCAGTGATCCATAGGGCCAAAGAGCAGGTACCTCACTGACAAAAGCAGAGTGATCCATTGGGCCAAAGAGCAGGTACCTCACTGACAAAAGCAGAGTGATCCATTGGGTCAAAGAGCAGGTACCTCACTGACAAAAGCAGAGTGATCCATAGGGCCAAAGAGCAGGTACCTCACTGACAAAAGCAGAGTGATCCATAGGGCCAAAGAGCAGGTACCTCACTGACAAAAGCAGAGTGATCCATTGGGTCAAAGAGCAGGTACCTCACTGACAAAAGCAGAGTGATCCATTGGGTCAAAGAGCAGGTACCTCACTGACAAAAGCAGAGTGATCCATAGGGCCAAGGAGCAGGTACCTCACTGACAAAAGCAGAGTGATCCATTGGGTCAAAGAACAGGTACCTCACTGACAAAAGCAGAGCGATCCACTGGGTCAAAGAGCAGGTACCTTACTGACAAAGGCAGAGAGCAACAACAACGAATGAGACATGCAAATGGAAGAAAGTAATGAACAAGAATCATTGTTAGGAGTTAAATATTTGTAATATACGTGAATGTCTTACCAGAGGAGGTCGAGTCCCGTTTGTCTCCGTTTGCCGACGATGTATAAGTAATGAGAAGAATAAGAACAGGAGAGGACAGTGATCAACTCAAGACTCAGCTGACTCTAGATGTGATCTAACAAGAGGGAGCGCTCTTCAGTTCTAAGAAATGCGAGGTTTGATGGTGTGATGGAGTGAACACATCGACTCCAGACTGAGGGACTGATTACCTCAAACTCCTCCTCTCCTTATACCTTCCTTTGTATAAGACTGATGAAGTCACTGTGTGGCGAAACGTTTCTTCAGTAAAGATTCCCATTCAAATGCGAGGTTACACGTTTTGAAGGAGAAAATGGCAGCCCGACACAGCATGAGAGGAGAAACGCTGCTAATATCAGAGTGAAAAGGTCCTGGGATGAGCATAACACCTCCAGCATCCCCAGAACTGCATATATCCCGTATAACGGCAGAGCCATATCCAAGATTATCAAACCTCAGAAGAGAATTCAGGACTTTGAATAAAGAATCCTTCGGAACTTTATATTATGCCAGTCATTGAACACAGCTCCAGCACGGGAATAATGGTTCAGTCACGCTAAGAAACTTGAAAGGGTCCAAAGGCTTGCAGCCAGAAAGAATTCAAAAGGCCGTGGCTCTCTTGATCTTCAGACTACATCCACTACTTCACTAACACTCCACCTTCTGCCATTTTTCACTACCACTGATATACTGCCAATATTCTACAATTATTACACTGCTACTACTACCGACTACCAACACCATTACTACTGCTTTGTAAATTGTGAGTTTATTACCTTTGTAATTGTTAGTTCATTACCTCTGTAACTTGCTCAGCTATCAAAACTTTGGAGTCCAGTCCCTGGACCAATTATGTACCTCTGTAATCTTTTGACTACCGCCCACAGGATGGGTATGGGGTGACTACCGCCCACAGGATGGGTATGTGGTGACTACCGCCCACAGGATGGGTATGTGGTGACTACCGCCCACAGGATGGGTATGTGGTGACTACCGCCCACAGGATGGGTATGGGGTGCATAATAAACATATTAAACTAAACTACTACTACTGTTACTACTACTACTACCACTCTCTCCTCCCATTCTATCACTCCCAGTATATATTCTCGCTCCAGGTTGGAATGAAATATTGGCATAAGTTTTAATCTCCTGTATGGGGTAAGACACGTACAATAGTTAGGTTGCATCATTCCAAAACGCTTCGCCTATACAGTAGGCTTCTTCAGTTGTATATCAGTGGTATACAGTACCGACAAGATGATGAATTAGACACATGTGCAACATCTGGGTATTTTGTTTACCACTGATATACTTGTTAGACACAGGAGCATCATGGAATCTTGGTACAGTGGACATCACCACAACCTACTTGCTAACTCCTGGAACATCCCTTGGGTATGACTAACTTCCAGTGGGGAGTCTCACCTACCAGTGACAATGCCTTCGTCTACTGCACCTCAACTGACACCAGTATAAGCGTCAATCTTCCTGCCTGTGGCTCCCGTCAATAAGAAAAAACATCACCAAGACAGAATTTGTAATCATCAAGCACAGTAACCATGACTGTCACGGCAGGTAGGCCTACTCTCCCCACCCACCAGGACCTAGGGGCCTGGAGGTGGGGAGAGGATAATTTGTCAGTTCTCTAACCCATTTATCAACATTCCTGTCAGTCACAGCAACATCTTGGGATCTTGATACAGGAAACTCTTCACTTGCCTAACTTACAGGCATGACCCACTTGCACCTCTGGATCCGTCCAGTGTGATATCGCCTACAACTGCTTCACCTCATCTGTCTACAGTATATATACCGTTGTTATATTCACAGTATCAGGCACTGCAACACAACAGAATCTTGTTAGAGAGGACATCTTCGACCACTTAACTGTCTAACCACTAGTTACAAGTGAAGGAGGTTATATTTGAGAGGGACCCACCCAGTATGCTTGATACACAGTTATCTTTACTAGCGAGCCCAGCTTCTGCTATTGTCTTCAAGATTTTCTACGCCTACGTGACTTTGTCAATGGTGCAAGTCGGACCGAAACGTCGTCGTAAGCTTCTCTCTTTTATGTGCGGGTTATTTGTGTATCGTTCCAGTCACGGTATTGTGCCTTTTTGTTATTTTCTGCGCCTCACATGTGCCAGTATATAAGTCTCTACTCTGATTTTTCAGCTTCACATTGTTCCAGATTATGGAGGGACTGACCCTCTCAAACCTGCTTCAGGGGCGAGGGACTGATTACGTAGTCCTTACATCACCACTCCTGCAGCCTCTTCTGTATTAAACTGACGAAGCTTACCTTGTTGATGAAATGTTTCCACAAAGATACCTAACTGTTGTCGGTGTTGCATGTTGTTACAATATTTACAAAACTTGGTCATGATTAGACGATGTAAGATCAATTTATGTCAGACTAGGAAGGGGAGAGGAACAGACCAAGTTAAACCACGGTCATATCAGGTCAAGTTATATCAGGTTAGGCATAAGTTAGGGCTGTCAGGTCATAATCAGGTGGTTCAGGTCTCGGGTCAGGTCAGGGTTAGTGGTTAATCTTACCTTACGTTTGGCCATATCAGATGTGACCTGGGATGCTGGAGTGACCTGGGATGCTGGGGTGAGCTGGGATGCTGGGGTGAGCTGGGATGCTGGGGTGAGCTGGGATGCTGGGGTGAGCTGGGATGCTGGGGTGAGCTGGGATGCTGGGGTGAGCTGGGATGCTGGGGTGAGCTGGGATGCTGGGGTGAGCTGGGGAGATGTCTGCCCTTTCACGAGCTTCCTCAAGGGGGATTGGTTTCTACACTTGTCCTTGTTGGTATTTACGTTGGAAGTGTTGGTGTTGGTGGAAGACTTAGTGGTGGAGATCATGCACTTGGTGTTGGAGAATTTCTCACCATCACTGATGAGAAACGGCATGGATTTTTTCCTCTGTTTCACATTCTTTAGTTTCTTCTCATTGTCCTGAGAAATAATAATAATCTGAGAGCCTCTTATCAATACATTTATTTTCAAAACTAGATTAGCACTTGTCTTAGATTCCTGGGGAAGTGTTGTGCACACAGTGAACACTGGGGAAGTGTTGTGCACACAGTGAACACTGGGGAAGTGTTGTGTACATAGCGAACACTGGGGAAGTGTTGTGTACATAGTGAACACTGGGGAAGTGTTGTGTACACAGTGAACACTGGGGAAGTGTTGTGTACACAGTGAACACTGGGGAAGTGTTGTGTACACAGTGAACACTGGGGAAGTGTTGTGTACATAGTGAACACTGGGGAAGTGTTGTGTACGTAGTGAACACTGGGGAAGTGTTGTGTACGTAGTGAACACTGGGGAAGTGTTGTGTACACAGTGAACACTGGGGAAGTGTTGTGCACATAGTGAACACTGGGGAAGTGTTGTGCACATAGTGAACACTGGGGAAGTGTTGTGCACATAGTGAACACTGGGGAAGTGTTGTGTACACAGTGAACACTGGAGAAGTGTTAAGCACATAGTTAACACTGGAGAAGTGTTAAGCACATAGTTAACACTGGAGAAGTGTTAAGCACATAGTTAACACTGGGGAAGTGTTAAGCACATAGTTAACACTGGGGAAGTGTTAAGCACATAGTTAACACTGGAGAAGTGTTGTGCGCATAGTGAACACTGGAGAAGTGTTGTGCGCATAGTGAACACTGGAGAAGTGCTGTGCACATGGTGAACACTGGAGAAGTGTTAAGCACATAGTGAACACTGGAGAAGTGTTGTGCACATAGTGAACACTGGGGAAGTGTTAAGCACATAGTTAACACTGGGGAAGTGTTAAGCGCATAGTTAACACTGGGGAAGTGTTAAGCACATAGTTAACACTGGAGAAGTGTTAAGCACATAGTTAACACTGGAGAAGTGTTAAGCACATAGTTAACACTGGGGAAGTGTTAAGCACATAGTTAACACTGGAGAAGTGTTAAGCACATAGTTAACACTGGGGAAGTGTTAAGCACATAGTTAACACTGGGGAAGTGTTAAGCACATAGTTAACACTGGGGAAGTGTTAAGCACAGTTAACACTGGGGAAGTGTTAAGCACATAGTTAACACTGGGGAAGTGTTAAGCACATAGTTAACACTGGGGAAGTGTTAAGCACATAGTTAACACTGGGGAAGTGTTAAGCACATAGTTAACACTGGGGAAGTGTTAAGCACATAGTTAACACTGGGGAAGTGTTAAGCACATAGTTAACACTGGGGAAGTGTTAAACACATAGTTAACACTGGAGAAGTGTTAAGCACATAGTGAACACTGGGGAAGTGTTAAGCACATAGTTAACACTGGGGAAGTGTTAAGCACATAGTGAACACTGGAGAAGTGTTAAGCACATAGTTAACACTGGAGAAGTGTTAAGCACATAGTTAACACTGGGGAAGTGTTAAGCACATAGTTAACACTGGGGAAGTGTTAAGCACATAGTTAACACTGGGGAAGTGTTAAGCACATAGTTAACACTGGGGAAGTGTTAAGCACATAGTTAACACTGGGGAAGTGTTAAGCACATAGTTAACACTGGGGAAGTGTTAAGCACATAGTTAACACTGGGGAAGTGTTAAGCACATAGTGAACACTGTAGAAGTGTTAAGCACATAGTTAACAGTGTAGAAGTGTTAAGCACATAGTTAACACTGGAGAAGTGTTAAGCACATAGTTAACACTGGGGAAGTGTTAAGCACATAGTTAACACTGGGGAAGTGTTAAGCACATAGTTAACACTGGGGAAGTGTTAAGCACATAGTGAACACTGTAGAAGTGTTAAGCACATAGTTAACACTGGAGAAGTGTTAAGCACATAGTTAACACTGGAGAAGTGTTAAGCACATAGTTAACACTGGGGAAGTGTTAAGCACATAGTTAACACTGGAGAAGTGTTAAGCACATAGTTAACACTGGGGAAGTGTTAAGCACATAGTTAACACTGGGGAAGTGTTAAGCACATAGTTAACACTGGGGAAGTGTTAAGCACATAGTTAACACTGGGGAAGTGTTAAGCACATAGTGAACACTGTAGAAGTGTTAAGCACATAGTTAACAGTGTAGAAGTGTTAAGCACATAGTTAACAGTGTAGAAGTGTTAAGCACATAGTTAACACTGGAGAAGTGTTAAGCACATAGTTAACACTGGGGAAGTGTTAAGCACATAGTTAACACTGTAGAAGTGTTAAGCACATAGTTAACAGTGTAGAAGTGTTAAGCACATAGTTAACACTGGAGAAGTGTTAAGCACATAGTTAACACTGGGGAAGTGTTAAGCACATAGTTAACACTGTAGAAGTGTTAAGCACATAGTTAACACTGGAGAAGTGTTAAGCACATAGTGAACACTGGGGAAGTGTTAAGCACATAGTGAACACTGGGGAAGTGTTAAGCACATAGTTAACACTGGGGAAGTGTTAAGCACATAGTTAACACTGGGGAAGTGTTAAGCACATAGGAACATACAGCACTTAAGGAATGGAAGGTAATAATTAATATTATTATAATTATAAATATAGACTAAACTTACAGGATCATATAATACCCAAGAAATAGGAGGTAATTATTGTGTGAACAGGGAACCCCAAAACCCGCAGGGGTTGTACACCACCTGTAAAATGGAAGGTAACTATTATCCTATTCCTGGGGAAGCACCAGTTGCAGTAATGTTATATGCTTAAAACAATTCGTTCGTGGATGCTCGTGAAGGCTGATATTTCCAATGGGAGAAGAATGAAATTAGTCGTGTAGCTTCCATTGCCACGTCTGTGCTGGCATCAGTGGTGACGTGTCCAGTGGTACTGGGCACCTGATGTGTCAAGCAGTGGGTGGGTAAAGAAGACAGGTCCTGTAGTGAATCTAAATATTTGGGTGGGAAGTTCCTTTGTGCTGTGTAATTCCTGATGCTGTGCTGTCGTTCTACATTAGGTTGGGTGCTGCTATGTAATTCTTGGTGGCGAATTCTGAAATAACGTCTGGTTTCCATTGTTCCTGTGAGATGTTGAAATTGGGGGTGGCAGCTAAGAGGTCAGATTCTATGATTTTGCGTTTGTAGCTGCAGTGTGATTTGTGTTTGATGGTGACAACTTCCCAATTAATGTTGTGATTGTTGTTGCTGACATGTTGAAAAAATGGCTGAATTATCCTACTGCTTCACTTCAGGACCTGTTTTCTCACCCACTCACTGCTTGTCTCTTCCCTCCACTTACATGGACGAGGTGAGGTGCAACCTTCCCTATATACTCTTGTTCTCATTTCACTTATATATCCACTGAAGAGGATCCCACAAGGGGATAGCTTTGGGTAGTGGTGGTTTTGATAAGGACCTGCCTTGTACGGGTCAGTAGTGAACATAGTGAACTTAGTGAAAACATAGTGAACATCTTAATTTTGTCAAGCACTTGGATGTTCACTATTTTTTATACGCTGGCATGGTGACCCGAATAAGAAACACTTTTACCATCATGTACACTATCACTGTCTTGCCAGAGGCTCGCAGATACGACAGTTTAGATGTTCCTCTAAGCAGTAAATATCTCAAACCCGTCCTTTAGAGTGCAGGCACTGTCCTTCCTATCTCCAGGACTCAAGTCTGGCTAACCAGTTTCACTGAATCCCTTCACAAAATATTACCTTACACTCCAATAGCTCATCAAGTTCCAAAAACCATCTGTCTCCACTTACTCCTAACACACTCACACATGCCTGCTGTATGTCCAAGCCCCTTTCACACAAAACCTCCTTTACCCCCTCCATCCTTTCCTAGGACGATCTTTACCATGCCTTCCCTCCACTACAGATTTATACATCCTCCAAGTCATTCTATTTTGCTCCATCTTCTCTAAATGACTAAACCACATTAACAACCCTTTCTCAGACCTCTGGACAATCCTTTTCGCAACTCCACACATCCTAATTTTCACACACTGAATTCTCTTCATAATATTTACACCACACATTGCCCTCAGGCACGATATCTCCACTGCCTTCAGCCTCCTCCTCGTTATCACTCTACTCTCATATATTCCCATCTTTACCTCCATGGATAACGTTCTGTCTGAACAGATACCTCAATGAGCCATCCACCTTTTTCCCTTCATCACCTCTATGGTTTACCTCGTCCTTCATAAACCCATCTGCTGACAAGTTAACTCCCAAATATCTGAACACATTCACTTTTTCCCATCTGATATTCAATTTTTCCTTATCTAACTCGTTTGATAGCCTCATCACCTTACTCTTATCTGTGTTCGCTTTCAGCTTCCATTACACACCCTCCTAAATTCGCTAAACTAGTCCACTAACCTTTATGACTTCACTTCAGAATCTTCCAAAAGCACAGTATCATCAGCAAAAAATAACTGTGCTAATTCCCGTTTTGTATTAGATTCCGCATATTTTAATCCCAACCCTCTCCCCTACACCCTAGCATTTACTTTTTTAAAACCCCATTTATAAATATGTTAAACAACCATGGTGACATCACACATTCGTGTCTAAGGCCTACTTTTACTGGAAAGTAATCTCAGTAAATGTCTTGATAATCACACAAGTGTCTTTCTTACATAATAGTGATATAAATCTTTTTTTTATGGTAGTGTGCGAGAATTGTAGTCTTTAATGATTCACATGGAACTGATATTAAGTCTAATAAACTTAAGAGTACCTCAGAGGCTGCCTGAAGTTGGGGCTGTGGAAGATTGATGTACTTGTGGGGGTCGTTTTGATGGTGGTCATCCTGGTGGTGATGGTCCTGATGGTGGTGCTTGTGGTGGTGGTGATGGTCCTGATAGTGGTCTCCAGAAGGATCATACAAGAGTCCCGTTCGATACTTGTCGCTCAGACTACGACCTGGCATGCTGTTTGGTGACCTATGGCCATCCCTTTTGTCTACTGATTCGTCATCACAGTTGCCATAATTACACTGATCAATGGGCGAGTCGTCCCTGGGATACTGGTTGCCACATGAGTGTCTGCAGTTGTCGTGAGAATCCCAGGGGTTCCTGGAATCACGACACTTCTTTTTGTAGGAGCTGTAGGATCTCTCACAAGTTGTGTTCAACTGGCCATGCTTCACCTTTTGTGGCGTCGCATCGAGCGGCGATGCCTCCTCGTCGGAAGACGCCCCGTGGAATTCCGTAAAGTTGGCTAGTGGATCCACACCAGGTTCATTCTTCAGCCGAGGGTCGAATAATAAACTGATTTTTATTTTTTTCCTCTTTTCTTTTTGTTTAGTGGCTGTTTTGCTGACCTGTTCCTTCTTCAGGTTGTTCTTTTTGTTCTCTAATTTGCTGTTCTTATTCTTCAAAGTGAGATGGTCTGTATGTTCAGGTGTTTCCTCAGGGAAGGTATTGTTCTTGTCTTGATTCTGTGACTTTGAGAGACTGGTCTTGTCAGGTTCATCATCTTGGTGACCCATGACAGGTTTGCGAGGTATGTACTGCTCAGTAACGGATTTGCTGGGGGTGTGTTGATGCTCTGTTATGGTCTCTGTATGCCGAAGCCTTTGGCTGGAGATCACTGAAGTGGTAGTCGACCGTTCCTTGTTGGAGACCACAGGAGATTTCTTGTTTGTAACCTCCATGACGGGACTAAGAGAATCCACCTCGTTGAGTGTCCGAGGCGTCATCTCTTCAGCTTGGCAGGGCATAGTGGTGTTCTTTTGGAGTTGTGGTCCTCTCCATCGAGTCAGTTCTGTAATCTCTTCCTCTTGCAGATTCTCACACTGCGTCATCTGGTCCTTGATCTGGGCCAGTGGGTTAATCATACTTCCCCAGCACTCTTCCCTGGAGTTGGAAGTGTCAGAAGGAAGTGGTACTGTATCCTGGCTTTGTTGGTTGGAACTGGAAATTCCTGGCGCTGGAGGAGAATGATTGATTTTTCCTAAATCGTGGTTAACCTGACGTACGAGAGTGGTGGAGGTCAAGTTATTGTAGCTAACTTTGTGACCTCGCTTCTGCTCCTGGTTCTGGAATTGGTTCTGCGTTTTTGACTGACGGTTACTGGGTTGCTGCTGCTTCTGTTGCCTTAATGTTTGCTTTTGAATGGTCATTTTGTTGTGGGTGGAGTGTAGTGTGGGCATTATCGCAGGGTTCTTGCGGTCACATAGTTGTGTTTGGGTTTGAGCTATGGGCAGCACTTCTGTCTGCACAGATACTGTTGACATCTTAATATCATTGCCAGAGTGTTCTTTGCACTCCTCCCGTTTGTCGTGGATCAGACGCCTCACATTGTCCTCTGGAGTCTGGTAGGTCTCACAGGTGTCGCAGTTGTTGTCGTCCTGATACTGGTTTCTTCGAGGCTGGTTAAGGAGAGGGTCGTCGTAGGGGTGGTAGTAAGAGGAAAAATGATTTTCATGGTCGTCTTCAGTAATGATGATCTTGGCAGAGTACTCTCTTCCCTGGTGCAAGCTGTCACAGTTTTTATCTGTTTTACTCCAGCAGCTTGCATGGGGTGGGTGTCCTTTTTTCTTGTTGACCTGAGCATAGATAGGAGCTTCATGGGTCGGGGTATGGTGACCGGTAATTCGGGACGGGGAGAGCCTCCTCACTGCCTGCACGGACGCCAGGGGTGTTTTGCCTGTATAGCTAAAGGGTTGGTTATTATTGTGGTTGTGGTAGCGACTGGGCTCAAGTATTCCCCGCTGGCCTGGATTCATTTTCTTCACTTCTGTTAAAGGCTGACGATGCATTTCCTCAGAATTCTGGTTGAATTTCTTAATAATTTTTCTCACGCGGAATTTGCTCGGTGTCTGCTGGTCATGAGTCTCGCTTGTTTCAGAGACTGCCACTGACTGGAGGTGCTCCACGGACTTGAACCCTTGCAGATGGCTACCGATGCCATGTCTGCTTCCGTTAGCAAGATTATCTGCTGACATGTAGGCCGTAACTGGCGCTTTCCTACTCAAGTTGGTGTTGCTCTCATCACGGAGAGAATTATTCTCCCGTTGGCCAGAACCTTTCCTGTTAGAGTGAGGGGTGCCAAGGTCGGGCAACAAGTGACGAGGGGTCAAATGAAGGGCACGGCGAGACAGGTGTGGGAACTCTTCTACTTTATTGTCAGGTAAATGGTCAGCAGATCTGTGCCGTTGGGCTAGCAAGCCGCTGTTAGGAAATGGGTGATGGGCATGAATTCCATTCGAGTTCCTTTTAATCTTCCTGTTAATGGGATTAACAGTACGGGAGTCAGGTGGATCCCGTGGCTGTCCACGATTCTCCCCATGTACCAGTTTGGTTTTCTTATTGTTCTTGACACTGTTGAAGAGGACGTTGTTGAATGTGTTGTCGTTCAGTTTGTTTGCAGTGCTGTTCTTGTTCATGGGAAGGCGGCCAAAGGAGCTAGTTTTAACGCCAGAGTTGACGTGGTTGAGCAGTTTGACCAGATGCTTGGCTTGCTGCTCTAGCTCTTGTGAAGAGACGGGCTTGTGGAGCACCTGTGAGCAATTGTCCCATTCGTCACGTTGAGGGCTCAAGCGAACTGAAACCTGGGATTTTTGTACACCCCGCGGAATGTGTTTCACCCCAATGTCCTTACTGAAGGACACCCGCTTGTCTGAGCACTCAGACCTCCGGGACTCTGTACAGGACACCTGCAACTGGTGACAGTTTTCCTGCGATGGGCACGTCACCTGGGGCAGATCGCGGATCACCTGAATATGGTTCGAGTTCACCTGTGGCTGGTTCCTGACTTCAAGTGGAGCGCCACTGATCACTGTGCGCATAGTTTAAGGAAGATTCACATAAGATTCAAACCTGCCATCACGTTCCCTCCATACAGCAGTATACTGGAGTCTCTAGGAACTGAGTCCTGCGCATCTGCTTGTGTTGTCGTTTCTCAAACCTGTAGAACAAAAACAGAATTAAAACACTTCTCCATGACGTTAGGGCATGGTGCACGCGTGTATGTGTGTGTGTACTCGCCTATTTGTGGTTGCAGGGGTCGATTCACAGCTCCTGGCCCCACTTCTTCGCTAGTTGCTACTAGGTACACTGTTTCCCTGCTCCATGAGCTTTGTCGTATCTCTACGTGCATGTGTGTATACACACCTATATGTGGTTGCAAGGGTCAAGATACAGCTCCTGGCCCTGCGTCTTCGCTGGTTGCTACTATGTGTGTGTGTGTGTGTGTGTGTGTGTGTGTGTGTGTGTGTGTGTGTGTGTGTGTGTGTGTGTGTGTGTGTGTGTGTGTGTGTGTGTGTGTGTGTGTGTGTGTGTGTGTGTGTGTGTGTGTGTGTCATTTGTATATCCATGTGTGCGTGCATGCGTTTGTGTTACCAATAAGAAAAATCATGACCGTGAATACCAGTCCAAATTTTGTTACATATATATTACTGATACATATATGGCAGAATATGATACAATGAAGACAATCTGGTAACATCACACACACCTGTGGAATGCTGTGTAAGATAGCTACCAAACCTCTTAATAGTCGCATGCAGTGTATAAACATTATCCTTTATCTCTGAAATAACGAGGATAATCATTGTGAGTCATAGTGAATATAAGTGCAACATTAGCAATCATTAATAATGATAGTGTAAAAATGATCTATAATGAAAAGTATTTATAATTTGAAGACTCACGCTTGTTGATGTTCTTTTGTTCAGCTTGTTCCAATGTTTTCTCTAGACATTTTACTTAGATTAAAGTAAGTGCATTATATCATTATTCTGTGTCTGTTTAATATTATAGAGTTTATTGTAATAAATTACGCTAGTATTAATAAAACACTATAAATTGGTTTAAGTCAGTGTTGAGAGTTTAATGAGTTTGTTATGAAGAGTGTTGTGTAGAGTTTAAAATTAAGGGAAGATGGAGGAGCCAGAGATGTACCTCTGTAATCTGTAAATACCTTTGTAACTTGCCATGATTGTGACCACATCTACCTGGAGGTCATAACCTTTGTAAATAGTTCAGCTATCATAACTTTGGGGTCAACTCCCTGGACCCATTATGTACCTCTAATCTTCTGACTACCACCACAGGATGGGTATGGGGTGACTACCACCACAGGATGGGTATGGTGTGACTACTACCACAGGATGGGTATGGGGTGGCTACCACCACAGGATGGGTATGGGGTGACTACCACCACAGGATGGGTATGGGGTGACTACCACCACAGGATGGGTATGGGGTGACTACCACCACAGGATGGGTATGGGGTGACTACCACCACAGGATGGGTATAGGGTGACTACCACCCACAGGATGGGTATGGGGTGACTACCACCACAGGATGGGTATGGGGTGACTACCACCACAGGATGGGTATGAGGTGGCTACCACCACAGGATGGGTATGGGGTGACTACCACCACAGGATGGGTATGGGGTGACTACCACCACAGGATGGGTATGGGGTGACTACCACCACAGGATGGGTATGGGGTGACTACCACCAGAGGATGGGTATGGGGTGACTACCACCACAGGATGGGTATGGGGTGACTACCACCACAGGATGGGTATGGGGTGACTACCACCACAGGATGGGTATGGGGTGACTACCACCAGAGGATGGGTATGGGGTGACTACCACCAGAGGATGGGTATGGGGTGACTACCACCACAGGATGAGAATGGGGTGACTACCACCACAGGATGGGTATGGGGTGACTACCACCACAGGATGGGTATGGGGTGACTACCACCACAGGATGGGTATGGGGTGACTACCACCACAGGATGGGTATGGGGTGACTACCACCACAGGATGGGTATGGGGTGACTACCACCACAGGATGGGTATGAGGTGGCTACCACCACAGGATGGGTATGGGGTGACTACCACCACAGGATGGGTATGGGGTGACTACCACCACAGGATGGGTATGGGGTGACTACCACCACAGGATGGGTATGGGGTGACTACCACCACAGGATGGGTATGGGGTGACTACCACCACAGGATGGGTATGGGGTGACTACCACCCACAGGATGGGTATGGGGTGACTACCACCCACAGGATGGGTATGGTGTGACTACCACCACAGGATGGGTATGGGGTGACTACCACCACAGGATGGGTATGGGGTGACTACCACCCACAGGATGGGTATGGTGTGACTACCACCCACAAAATGGGTATGGGGTGACTACCACCACAGCATGGGAATGGGGTGACTACCACCACAGGATGGGTATGGGGTGACTACCACCACAGGATGGGTATGGGGTGACTACCATCACAGGATGGGTATGGGGTGACTACCAACCACAGGATGGGTATGGGGTGACTACCACCACAGGATGGGTATGGGGTGACTACCACCCACAGGATGGGTATGGGGTGACTACCACCACAGGATGGGTATGGGGTGACTACCACCCACAGGATGGGTATGGGGTGACTACCACCACAGGATGGGTATGGGGTGACTACCGCCCACAGGATGGTTATGGGGTGATTAGGACCCACAGGATGGGTATGGGGTGACTACCACCACAGGATGGGTATGGGGTGACTACCACCCACAGGATGGGAATGGGGTGACTACCACCCACAGGATGGGTATGGGGTGACTACCACCCACAGGATGGGTATGGGGTGACTACCACCACAGGATGGGTATGGGGTGACTACCGCCCACAGGATGGGTATGGGGTGACTACCACCACAGGATGGGTATGGGGTGACTACCACCACAGGATGGGTATGGGGTGACTACCACCCACAGGATGGGTATGGGGTGACTACCACCACAGGATGGGTATGGGGTGACTACCGCCCACAGGATGGTTATGGGGTGATTAGGACCCACAGGATGGGTATGGGGTGACTACCATCACAGGATGGGTATGGGATGACTACCACCACAGGATGGGTATGGGGTGACTACCACCCACAGGATGGGTATGGGGTGATTAGGACTTACAGGATGGGTATGGGGTGACTACCACCACAGGATGGGTATGGGGTGACTACCGCCCACAGGATGGGTATGGGGTGACTACCACCACAGGATGGGTATGGGGTGACTACCGCCCACAGGATGGGTATGGGGTGACTACCACCCACAGGATGGGTATGGGGTGATTAGGACCCACAGGATGGGTATGGGGTGACTACCACCACAGGATGGGTATGGGGTGACTACCGCCCACAGGATAGGTATGGGGTGACTACCACCCACAGGATAGGTATGGGGTGACTACCACCCACAGGATAGGTATGGAGTGACTACCACCCACAGGATGGGTATGGGGTGACTACCACCCACAGGATGGGTATGGGGTGACTACCACCCACAGGATGGGTATGGGGTGACTACCGCCCACAGGATGGGTATGGGGTGACTACCACCCACAGCATGGGTATGGGGTGACTACCACCACAGGATGGGGATGGTGTGACTACCACCCACAGGATGGGTATGGGGTGACTACCACCACAGGATGGGGATGGTGTGACTACCACCCACAGGATGGGTATGGGGTGATTACCACCACAGGATGGGTATGGTGCGACTACCGCCCACAGGATGTGTATGGGGTGACTACTACCACAGGATGGGTATGGTGTGACTACCACCACAGGATGGGTATGGGGTGACTACCACCCACAGGATGGGTATGGGGTGACTACCACAGACAGGATGGGAATGGGGTGGCTACATCCACAGGTTGGGTATGGGGTGACTACCACCCACAGGATGGGTATGGGGTGACTACCACCCACAGGATGGGTATGGAATGACTACCACCACAGGATGGGTATGGGGTGACTACCACCACAGGATGGGTATGGGGTGACTACCACCCACAGGATGGGTATGGGGTGACTACCACCACAGGATGGGTATGGGGTGACTACCACCACAGGATGGGTATGGGGTGACTACCGCCCACAGGATGGGTATGGGGTGACTACCACCCACAGGATAGGTATGGGGTGACTACCACCCACAGGATAGGTATGGAGTGACTAGCACCACAGGATGGGTATGGGGTGACTACCAATCACAGGATGGGTATGGGGTGACTACCACCCACAGGATGGGTATGGGGTGACTACCACCAACAGGATGGGTATGGTGTGACTACCATCACAGGATGGGTATGGGGTGACTACCACCCACAGGATGGGTATGGGGTGACTACCACCTACAGGATGGGTATGGGGTGATTAGGACCCACAGGATGGGTGTGGGGTGACTACCACCAAAGGATGGGTATGGAGTGACTACCGCCCACAGGATGGGTATGGGGTGACTACCACCCACAGGATGGGTATGGGGTGATTAGGACCCACAGGATGGGTATGGGGTGACTACCACCCACAGGATAGGTAAGGGGTGACTACCACCCACAAAATAGGTATGGAGTGACTACCACCACAGGATGGGTATGGGGTGACTACCACCCACAGGATGGGTATGGGGTGACTACCACCCACAGGATGGGTATGGGGTGACTACCACCCACAGGATGGGTATGGTGTGACTACCATCACAGGATGGGTATGGGGTGACTACCACCCACAGGATGGGTATGGGGTGACTACCACCCACAGGATGGGTATAAGGTGACTACCACTCACAGGATGGGTATGGGGTGACTACCACCCACAGGATGGGTATGGGGTGACTACTACCCACAGGATGGGTATGGAGTGGCTACCACCATAGGATGGGTATGGGGTGACTGCCACTCACAGGATGGTTATGGGGTGACTGCCACCCACAGGATGGGTATGGGGTGACTACCACCCACAGGATGGGTATGGGGTGACTACCACCCACAGGATGGGTATGGGGTGACTACCACCCACAGGATGGGTATGGGGTGACTACCACTCACAGGATAGTTATGGGGTGACTACCGCCCACAGGATGGGTATGGTGTGACTACCGCCCACAGGATGGGTATGGGGTTACTATCACCCACAGGATGGGTATGTGGTGATTAGGACCCACAGGATGGGTATGTGGTGACTACCACCACAGGATGGGTATGGGGTGACTACCGCCCACAGGATGGGTATGGGGTGACTACCGCCCACAGGATGGGCATGGGGTGACTACCACCACAGGATGGGTATGGGGTGACTACCGCCCACAGGATGGTTATGGGGTGATTAGGACCCACAGGATAGGTATGGGGTGACTACCACCAACAGGATGGGTATGGGGTGATTAGGACCCACAGGATGGGTATGGGGTGATTAGGACCCACAGGATGGGTATGGGGTGACTACCACCACAGGATGGGTATGGGGTGACTACCACCCATAGGATGGGTATGGGGTGACTACCACCCACAGGATAGGTATGGGGTGACTACCACCCACAGGATGAGTATGGAGTGACTACCGCCCACAGGATGGGTATGGTGTGACTACCACCCACAGGATGGGTATGGGGTGACTACCACCCACAGGATGGATATGGGGTGACTATAGCCCACAGGATGGGTATGGGGTGACTACCGCCCACAGGATAAGTATGGGGTGACTACCGCCCACAGGATGGGTATGAAGAGGCTACCACCCACAGGATGGGTATGGGGTGATTACCACCCACAGGATGGGTATGGGGTGACTACCACCCACAGGATGGGTATGGGGAGACTACCGTCCACAGGATGGGTATGGGGAGACTACCACCCACAGGATGGGTATGGGGTGACTACCGCCCACAGGATGGGTATGGGGTGACTACCACCCACAGGATGAGTATGGGGTGACTGCTGTCTCACACACCATCCTACACTCACACCTGGCTGTCTCACACACCATCCTACACTCACACCTGGCTGTCTCACACACCATCCTACACTCACACCTGGCTGTCTCACACACCATCCTACACTCACACCTGGCTGTCTCACACACCATCCTACACTCACACCTGGCTGTCTCACACACCATCCTACACTCACACCTGGCTGTCTCACACACCATCCTACACACCATCCTACACTCACACCTGGCTGTCTCACACACCATCCTACACTCACACCTGGCTGTCTCACACACCATCCTACACTCACACCTGGCTGTCTCACACACCATCCTACACTCACACCTGGCTGTCTCACACAGCATCCTACACTCACACCTGGCTGTCTCACACACCATCCTACACTCACACCTGGCTGTCTCACACACCATCCTACACTCACACCTGGCTGTCTCACACACCATCCTACACTCACACCTGGCTGTCTCACACACCATCCTACACTCACACCTGGCTGTCTCACACAGCATCCTACACTCATACCTGGCTGTCTCACTCACCATCCAACACTCACACCTGGCTGTCTCACACACCATCCTACACTCACACCTGTCTGTCTCACACACCATCCTACACTCACACCTGGCTGTCTCACACACCATCCTACACTCACACCTGGCTGTCTCACACACCATCCTACACTCACACCTGGCTGTCTCGCACACCATCCTACACTCACACCTGGCTGTCTCACACACCATCCTACACTCACACCTGGCTGTCTCATACACCATCCTGCACTCACACCCGGCTGTCTCACACACCATCCTACACTCACACCTGGCTGTCTCACACACCATCCTACACTCACACCTGGCTGTCTCACACACCATCCTACACTCACACCTGGCTGTCTCACACACCATCCTACACTCACACCTGGCTGTCTCACACACCATCCTACACTCACACCTGGCTGTCTCACACACCATCCTACACTCACACCTGGCTGTCTCACACACCATCCTACACTCACACCTTGATGTCTCACACACCATCCTACACTCACATCTGGCTGTCTTACACATCATCCTACACTCACACCTGGCTGTCTCAGGCAGCATCCTACACTCACACCTAGCTGTTTCACACACCATCCTACACTCTCACCTGGCTGTCTCACACACCATCCTACACTCACACCTGGCTGTCTCACACACCATCCTACACTCTCACCTGGCTGTCTCACGCAGCATCCTACACTCACACCTTGCTGTTTCACACACCATCCTACACTCTCACCTGTCTCACACAGCATCCTACACTCACACCTGGCTGTCTCACACACCATCCTACACTCACACCTGGCTGTCTCGCACACCATCCTACACTCACACCTGGCTGTCTCACACACCATCCTACACTCACACCTGGCTGTCTCACACACCATCCTACACTCACACCTGGCTGTCTCACACACCATCCTACACTCACACCTGGCTGTCTCGCACACCATCCTACACTCACACCTGGCTGTCTCACACACCATCCTACACTCACACCTGGCTGTCTCATACACCATCCTACACTCACACCCGGCTGTCTCACACACCATCCTACACTCACACCTGGCTGTCTCACACACCATCCTACACTCACACCTGGCTGTCTCACACACCATCCTACACTCACACCTGGCTGTCTCACACACCATCCTACACTCACACCTGGCTGTCTCACACACCATCCTACACTCACACCTGGCTGTCTCACACACCATCCTACACTCACACCTTGCTGTCTCACACACCATCCTACACTCACATCTGCCTGTCTTACACATCATCCTACACTCACACCTGGCTGTCTCACGCAGCATCCTACACTCACACCTAGCTGTTTCACACACCATCCTACACTCTCACCTGGCTGTCTCACACACCATCCTACACTCACACCTGGCTGTCTCACACACCATCCTACATTCACACCTGGCAGTCACACACAGCATCCTACACTCACACCTTGCTGTTTCACACACCATCCTACACTCTCACCTGTCTGTCTCACACAGCATCCTACACTCACACCTGGCTGTCTCACACACCATCCTACACTCACACCTGGCTGTCTCGCACACCATCCTACACTCACACCTGGCTGTCTCACACACCATCCTACACTCACACCTGGCTGTCTCACACACCATCCTACACTCACACCTGGCTGTCTCACACACCATCCTACACTCACACCTGGCTGTCTCACACACCATCCTACACTCACACCTGGCTGTCTCACACACCATCCTACACTCACACCTTGCTGTCTCACACACCATCCTACACTCACATCTGGCTGTCTTACACATCATCCTACACTCACACCTGGCTGTCTCAGGCAGCATCCTACACTCACACCTAGCTGTTTCACACACCATCCTACACTCTCACCTGGCTGTCTCACACACCATCCTACACTCACACCTGGCTGTCTCACACACCATCCTACACTCTCACCTGGCTGTCTCACGCAGCATCCTACACTCACACCTTGCTGTTTCACACACCATCCTACACTCTCACCTGTCTGTCTCACACAGCATCCTACACTCTCACCTGGCTGTCTCACACACCATCCTACACTCACACCTGGCTGTCTCGCACACCATCCTACACTCACACCTGGCTGTCTCACACACCATCCTACACTCACACCTGGCTGTCTCACACACCATCCTACACTCACACCTGGCTGTCTCACACACCATCCTACACTCACACCTGGCTGTCTCGCACACCATCCTACACTCACACCTGGCTGTCTCACACACCATCCTACACTCACACCTGGCTGTCTCACACACCATCCTACACTCACACCCGGCTGTCTCACACACCATCCTACACTCACACCTGGCTGTCTCACACACCATCCTACACTCACACCTGGCTGTCTCACACACCATCCTACACTCACACCTGGCTGTCTTACACACCATCCTACACTCACACCTGGCTGTCTCACACACCATCCTACACTCACACCTGGCTGTCTCACACACCATCCTACACTCACACCTTGCTGTCTCACACACCATCCTACACTCACATCTGGCTGTCTTACACATCATCCTACACTCACACCTGGCTGTCTCACGCAGCATCCTACACTCACACCTAGCTGTTTCACACACCATCCTACACTCTCACCTGGCTGTCTCACACACCATCCTACACTCACACCTGGCTGTCTCACACACCATCCTACACTCTCACCTGGCTGTCTCACGCAGCATCCTACACTCACACCTTGCTGTTTCACACACCATCCTACACTCTCACCTGTCTGTCTCACACAGCATCCTACACTCACACCTGGCTGTCTCACACACCATCCTACACTCACACCTGGCTGTCTCGCACACCATCCTACACTCACACCTGGCTGTCTCACACACCATCCTACACTCACACCTGGCTGTCTCACACAGCATCCTACACTCACACCTGGCTGTCTCACACAGCATCCTACACTCACACCTGGCTGTCTCACACACCATCCTACACTCACACCTGGCTGTCTCACACACCATCCTACACTCACACCTGGCTGTCTCACACACCATCCTACACTCACACCTGGCTGTCTCACACTTCATCCTACACTCACACTTGGCTGTCTCAAACACCATCGTACACTCACACCTGGCTGTCTCACACACCATCCTACACTCACATCTGGCTGTCTTACACATCATCCTACACTCACACCTGGCTGTCTCAAGCAGCATCCTACACTCACACCTAGCTGTTTCACACACCATCCTACACTCTCACCTGGCTGTCTCACACACCATCCTACACTCACACCTGGCTGTCTCACACACCATCCTACACTCTCACCTGGCTGTCTCACGCAGCATCCTACACTCACACCTTGCTGTTTCACACACCATCCTACACTCTCACCTGTCTGTCTCACACAGCATCCTACACTCACACCTGGCTGTCTCACACACCATCCTACACTCACACCTGGCTGTTTCACACACCATCCTACACTCACACCTGGCTGTATCACACAGCATCCTACACTCTCACCTGTCTGTCTCACACAGCATCCTACACTCACACCTGGCTGTCTCACAAACCATCCTACACTCACACCTGGCTGTCTCACACACCATCCTACACTCACACCTGGCTGTATCACACAGCATCCTACACTCACACCTGGCTGTCTCACGCAGCATCCTACACTCACACCTGGCTGTCTCACACACCATCCTACACTTGCACTAGGCTGTCTCACACACTATCCTACACTCTCACCTGGCTGTCTCACACACCATCCTACACTCACACCTGGCTGTCTCACACACCATCCTACACTCACACCTGGCTGTCTCACACACCATCCTACACTCACACCTGGCAGTCTCACACACCATCCTACACTCACACCTGGCTGTCTCACACACCATCCTACACTCACACCTGGCTGTCTCACACACCATCCTACACTCACACCTGGCTGTCTCACACACCATCCTACACTCACACCTGGCAGTCTCACACACCATCCTACACTCACACCTGGCAGTCTCACACACCATCCGACACTCACACCTGGCTGTCTCACACACCATCCTACACTCACACCTGGCTGTCTCACACCATTCTACACTCACACCTGGCTGTCTCACACCATCCTACACTCACACCTGGCTGTCTCACACACCATCCTACACTCACACCTGGCAGTCTCACACACCATCCTACACTCACACCTGGCTGTCTCACACACCATCCTACACTCACACCTGGCTGTCTCACACACCATCCTACACTCACACCTGGCAGTCTCACACACCATCCTACACTCACACCTGGCTGTCTCACACACCATCCTACACTCACACCTGGCTGTCTCACACACCATCCTACACTCACACCTGGCTGTCTCACACACCATCCTACACTCACACCTGGCTGTCTCACACACCATCCTACACTCACACCTGGCTGTCTCACACACCATCCTACACTCACACCTGGCAGTCTCACACACCATCCTACACTCACTACACTCACACACCTGGCTGTCTCACACACCATCCTACACTCACACCTGGCTGTCTCACACACCATCCTACACTCACACCTGGCTGTCTCACACACCATCCTACACTCACACCTGGCTGTCTCACACACCATCCTACACTCACACCTGGCTGTCTCACACCATTCTACACCCACACCTGGCTGTCTCACACCATCCTACACTCACACCTGGCTGTCTCACACACCATCCTACACTCACACCTGGCTGTCTCACACACCATCCTACACTCACACCTGGCAGTCTCACACACCATCCTACACTCACACCTGGCTGTCTCGCACACCATCCTACACTCACACCTGGCTGTCTCACACCATTCTACACTCACACCTGGCTGTCTCACACCATCCTACACTCACACCTGGCAGTCTCACACACCATCCTACACTCACACCTGGCTGTCTCACACACCATCCTACACTCACACCTGGCTGTCTCACACACCATCCTACACTCACACCTGGCAGTCTCACACACCATCCTACACTCACACCTGGCTGTCTCACACACCATCCTACACTCACACCTGGCTGTCTCACACACCATCCTACACTCACACCTGGCTGTCTCACACACCATCCTACACTCACACCTGGCTGTCTCACACACCATCCTACACTCACACCTGGCACCTGGCTGTCTCACACACCATCCTACACTCACACCTGGCTGTCTCACACACCATCCTACACTCACACCTGGCTGTCTCACACACCATCCTACACTCACACCTGGCTGTCTCACACACCATCCTACACTCACACCTGGCTGTCTCACACACCATCCTACACTCACACCTGGCAGTCTCACACACCATCCTACACTCATACCTGGCTGTCTCACACACCATCCTACACTCAAACCTGGCTGTCTCACACCTACATCACTACACTCACCCCTGGCTGTCTCACACACCATCCTACACTCACACCTGGCTGTCTCACACACCATCCTACACTCACACCTGGCAGTCTCACACACCATCCTACACTCACACCTGGCTGTCTCACACACCATCCTACACTCACACCTGGCTGTCTCACACACCATCCTACACTCACACCTGGCTGTCTCACACACCATCCTACACTCACACCTGGCTGTCTCACACACCATCCTACACTCACACCTGGCTGTCTCACCCACCATCCTACACTCACACCTGGCTGTCTCACGCACCATCCTACACTCACACCTGGCTGTCTCACACACCATCCTACACTCACACCTGGCTGTCTCACACAACATCCTACACTCACACCTGGCTGTCTCACACAACATCCTACACTCACACCTGGCTGTCTCACGCACCATCCTACACTCACACCTGGCTGTCTCACACACCATCCTACACTCACACCTGGCTGTCTCACACAACATCCTACACTCACACCTGGCTGTCTCACACAACATCCTACACTCACACCTGGCTGTCTCACGCACCATCCTACACTCACACCTGGCTGTCTCACACACCATCCTACACTCACACCTGGCTGTCTCACACAACATCCTACACTCACACCTGGCTGTCTCACACACCATCCTACACTCACACCTGGCTGTCTCACACAACATCCTACACTCACACCTGGCTGTCTCACACAACATCCTACACTCACACCTGGCTGTCTCACCCACCATCCTACACTCACACCTGGCTGTCTCACGCACCATCCTACACTCACACCTGGCTGTCTCACACACCATCCTACACTCACACCTGGCTGTCTCACACACCATCCTACACTCACACCTGGCAGTCTCACACACCATCCTACACTCACACCTGGCAGTCTCACACACCATCCTACACTCACACCTGGCAGTCTCACACACCATCCTACACTCACACCTGGCTGTCTCACACACCATCCTACACTCACACCTGGCTGTCTCACACAACATCCTACACTCACACCTGGCTGTCTCACACAACATCCTACACTCACACCTGGCTGTCTCACGCACCATCCTACACTCACACCTGGCTGTCTCACACACCATCCTACACTCACACCTGGCTGTCTCACACAACATCCTACACTCACACCTGGCTGTCTCACACACCATCCTACACTCACACCTGGCTGTCTCACACAACATCCTACACTCACACCTGGCTGTCTCACACAACATCCTACACTCACACCTGGCTGTCTCACCCACCATCCTACACTCACACCTGGCTGTCTCACGCACCATCCTACACTCACACCTGGCTGTCTAACACACCATCCTACACTCACACCTGGCTGTCTCACACACCATCCTACACTCACACCTGGCAGTCTCACACACCATCCTACACTCACACCTGGCAGTCTCACACACCATCCTACACTCACACCTGGCAGTCTCACACACCATCCTACACTCACACCTGGCTGTCTCACACACCATCCTACACTCACACCTGGCTGTGTCACACACCATCCTACACTCACACCTGGCTGTCTCACACACCATCCTACACTCACACCTGGCTGTCTCACACACCATCCTACACTCACACCTGGCTGTCTCACACACCATCCTACACTCACACCTGGCTGTCTCACACACCATCCTACACTCACACCTGGCTGTCTCACACACCATCCTACACTCACACCTGGCTGTCTCACACACCATCCTACACTCACACCTGGCTGTCTCACACACCATCCTACACTCACACCTGGCTGTCTCACACACCATCCTACACTCACACCTGGCTGTCTCACACACCATCCTACACTCACACCTGGCTGTCTCACACACCATCCTACACTCACACCTGGCTGTCTCACACACCATCCTACACTCACACCTGGCTCTTCCTTCCTCCCATCAGAAGTAGTTTCTCTCCATAGGAAACAATGCATATAAATTAACTCAGCAAAATTAATAATCTAGAGAGAAGAATAATAAAAAATAATTGTAACTGTTATATATAAATAACGTTTGTTTTTTGATAATAAATATAAATCGAGAAATAAACTGCGTTAACGAGTGTTAAATGAGGAAGATTTAGAGCAGGAAGAAGAAAGCATTATCAATTAATAACAGAAGAATTAGAAGGTTGCAAGAATTAGAAGGTTGCAAGAATTAGAAGGTTGCAGGAATTAGAAGGTTGCAAGAATTAGAAGGTTGCAAGAATTAGAAGGTTGCAAGAATTAGAAGGTTGCAAGAATTAGAAGGTTGCAGGAATTAGAAGGTTGGAAGAATTTAGGACACGGAATATTATAGAGTAAATCAATGTAATCAAGACTCTAATAATCAAGAATACAAGTCTTATTATAATTAATATAATTAGTTAACATGTGTTGCCGTGTTTGTCGTTAGTGTTACCAACCTCTTCCTCACCTTGTTGCCCCTTCATGACCTGCAATGATCTCTCATGACCTGCAATGATCTCTCATGACCTGCAATGATCTCTCATGACCTGCAATGTTTCTCATGACGTGCAATGATGTTTCTCATGACCTGCAACGATGTCTGTCATAACCTGCAATGATGTCTCCCATGACCCGCAATGTTTCTCTTTAAAGACTGAGAAGGAGTAGGTAGCCGATGAGAAAGATAAGAAAGTCGAAGAGTAAAATGATGGTGATGACTGGCTCTTGATCCAAGGTATTATAGATAATCTGTTCCCCCTGAAACATAGTTCATCGCGTCCTCCCGAGAATATTTCTGTCTCTCGAGGACCCTAATGGAACTAAGTCACTTTCTCTGACTTCCTTGGATTATCCTAAATAATCTACACATATGCTGCTATGTATGATAATTTATATAGCAGTATGTGTGTATACCCGTACCTGAATATACTTACTCTGCGTAGCCCGAGGAATATAACCCATTACTCCAGCGCCTCCAATTTAATGATCCCAGAAATACATGTCACTACCTCAGGAGTCAACTATGGGTGGCAGCCCCGAGCGCCGGGGTGAATGTAGAGTCACTCTGGTGGTTTGTTCTTCTCTGGTGTTGTGTGTCAGGACTGTGTTGATGACCACAGTATTACTGAGTGGGTTCGATTCCCAGCCAGAGTAGAAACATTGGGCGTGTTTCTTTCCACCTGTTGTCTATGTTCCCCATCAGTAAAATGGGTACCTGGGTGTTAGTGGACTGGTGTGGGTCGCATCCTGGGACACTGACCTAATTTGCCCGAGATGCTCAGCATAACAAGTGGCTTTCTATGTAGTAGTATGTCATTGTTGTCAGCTAGGACTGTATACCATCTACATGTACTTGTAGTAAATAAAGATTATTATTATTATTATTATTATTATTATTATTATTATTATTATTATTATGTAAACATGTAACACGCGAATGTTAGATGTTTGCTGATGACATAAACGTCCCAATGCTTGCCCAGATTAAATAAATAAATAAATAGGCCCGGTGGCCTGGTGGCTAAAGCTCCCGCTTAACACACGGAGGGCCCGGGTTCGATTCCCGGCGGGTGGAAAAATTTCGACACGTTTCCTTACACCTGTTGTCCTGTTCACCTAGCAGCAAATAGGTACCTGGGTGTTAGTCGACTGGTGTGGGTCGCATCCTGGGGGACAAGATTAAGGACCCCAATGGAAATAAGTTAGACAGTCCTCGATGACGCACTGACTTTCTTGGGTTATCCTGGGTGGCTAACCCTCCGGGGTTAAAAATCCGAACGAAATCTTATCTCTTATCTTAATAATAATAATAATTAACTCTACCAGTACATGTACAAGGTATACAGACCATAGCTGACATCAATGACATACTACTATATAGAAAGCCCCTTGTTATGCTGAGCATTTCCCGCAAATTAGGTCAGTTTTGTCCCAGGATGCGACCCACACTAATTGACTAACACCCAGGTATCTATTTTACTGATACGTGAACATGGACAACAGGTGTCTTATGGAAACATGTCCTGTTTCCACCCGTACCGGGGATCGAATCCCGGACCTCAGTGTGTGAGCGAAGTGCGCTAGCAATCGAGTTATCTGCACGTCTAGAACATTGCTCGTTCTGTTCGCGTTGAATATCGTTAAGGATTGCACAGTTTGGTGAACAAATTCGCAACAAGCTAATGTGGGATTCATCCAACTGGTGTATCTGACTTAAGAAATCGTAATGACACGATTGCAATCGTGTCATTACGATTTCTTAAGTCATGTTGACGGCAGTGAAGGGACTTGAGCTAGAGTTCGTCACGGCCACGCTAGCTGGAGATTCGTCTGTAAAAACTTGCATTTGTGGTCACAGAGGTGCCTGTGCTAACTTTCCTATGGTGTAGAAATATACCTAGTTGGATGAATCTTATTGTGGCTAGCTGGTCTAGTGGCTAACGCGACGGTCTGGAGTTTTGAGACTCTATGACCGCGGGTTCAATCCCGGCCGGGGGTATGGTTTGGTGTATCTGATGCCCAAGTTGTTTGTGCTAGTCTCCGCTCCCAACTCCGTTTTCTTTCTTGTAATGTTGTTGTCTCAGGGGCAAACTGCGGTAGATCAGCAGGATCACTGCTTCGTTGGCACTCGAATTGGCGAAACTTACGCTCGAGCTGATGAGGGAACAGTTTGCTTCTGGTAAGGAAGAATATAATAGGGAGGAGAGGAGACAATATGGTCGTAGCTATGATGAATATTTTCATGTGGAGAAATTAGTGTCCCTGGTACCTCGTTTTTCTGATTCAGCCTGAGAAACATTTTCAATCATCTGAAAATCATATGAGCACTGGGAAGCACTTGTTTACATGGCATTGTATTATAAAACACGGGAATTCACTTCTAATTTGGGTGATGAAGACTTCTCTAAATACAGGGTTGTGAAGACTACCGTGCTCAGCGCACATCACTGCAGTCCTGTTAAATATAGACGAGGTTTGAGTTGAACAGGCCAGTCGTGTCGATTTTTTTTAGGCTCCAGTCAAAGACTTTTACTGAATGGTAAAAGTCGGCCAGGGTCTCTAATTTCAGTGACCCGGTGATGTTGATTCCGATGGATAATTTTCTAGTCAGTTGGTTAGGTAAGAGTCATCCTCAATGATCACACGTTACCTGGAGTATACCTGGAGGGTACTCCGACGGTCAACGCTCCCGAGGCCCGGTCCATGACCAGGCCTCGTGGTACATCAGGACCTGATCAATCAGGCTATTATTACTCGCCAAACGTAAACCGACATACGAACCACAGCCCGGCTGGTCAGGTACAGACTTTAGGCGCTGTCCAGCGCCTTCTTGAAGACAGTCAGGAGTCTATTGGTAATCCCCCTTATGTATGCTGGGAGGCAGTTGAACAGTCTTGGGTCCCTGACACATTGTGTTGTCTCTTAACGTACTCTATTTTGTGGCCAGAATTTGTTTTGTAATCTTCATCAGAGTACAAAACAAATTCTGGCCACAAAATAGAGCAAAACACCAACGTCAAAGACCTGGGAGTGATTATGTCGGAGGATCTCACCTTCAAGGACCATAACATTGTATCAATCGCATCTGCTAGAAAAATGACAGGATGGATAATGAGAACCTTCAAAACTAGGGATGCCAAGCCCATGATGACACTCTTCAGGTCACTTGTTCTATCTAAGCTGGAATATTGCTGCACACTAACAGCACCTTTCAAGGCAGGTGAAATTGCTGACCTAGAAAATGTACAGAGAACCTTCACGGCGCGCATAACGGAGATAAAACACCTCAATTACTGGGAGCGCTTGAGGTTTCTAAACCTGTATTCCCTGGAACGCAGGAGGGAGAGATACATGATTATATACACCTGGAAAATCCTAGAGGGACTAGTACCGAACTTGCACACGAAAATCACTCACTACGAAAGCAAAAGACTTGGCAGACGATGCAACATCCCACCAATGAAAAGCAGGGGTGTCACTAGCACGTTAAGAGACCATACAATAAGTGTCAGGGGCCCGAGACTGTTCAACTGCCTCCCAGCACACATAAGGGGGATTACCAACAGACCCCTGGCAGTCTTCAAGCTGGCACTGGACAAGCACCTAAAGTCGGTTCCTGACCAGCCGGGCTGTGGCTCGTACGTTGGTTTACGTGCAGCCAGCAGCAACAGCCTGGTTGATCAGGCTCTGATCCACCAGGAGGCCTGGTCACAGACCGGGCCGCGGGGGCGTTGACCCCCGGAACTCTCTCCAGGTAAACTCCAGGTAAACTCATGGTGCTTCTGCTTTTCATTGTGGGATGTTGAACCGACTGATTTACTTAAAAACCCACACCAGCTTATATCCGGAATCAGGGATGTGCAAGGAGCTAATGTCACCACTCTATTTTCGGCTGCTCTGAAAGCATGCAATGCCGGATTTCATGGCATAGATGTGGACACAGCAAAGCCAATTAAACTCCATCCTTACAGAGCTAACGCAGAAAAGCAGAGATTACTACACCAAGAGATAAATTTCCTTCTGGAGCAAATGTTTTTAGAGGAATCTTCTATTCCATCCTCATGAAGAAACCAGATGGCGGCGTTAGGATGTCTACAGACTACCGGAAGATGAATGAAATTACAGTGTCAGATACCTTCCCTCTGCTTCACATGGACTTTGAGGGTAAAGCCAGATTTGTCTCCAATTACTTAAGGGTTAGTATTAGGGCTTTTTAACTGACAGGGCCAACGAAATCTTTACATTTGCAGTTCCAGGAGGCCATTACCAATGCACCGTAATCCCCCTTGGCACCAGTCACGTTTTAAAAATTGATTCGTCTAGCCACAGAGAAATTAGCATGTATTCAAGTATACATGGATGATTTAATCTAAGGTTCTGACACCTGGGATGAACAAGATTCCATTCTCAAGAGCCTTTTTGATAGGTTTAGGCAGTTTCAACTTACAGTAAATCCACTTTTGGTATATCCTTAATCACCTTTTTAAGCCAAATAGTGAGAAAAAAAACCCAGCCCCTGGCCATCCAGAACTATGAACGCCTCAGGATAAAAACTGTATCCAAAGACTTTTGCAAATAGGGCTTCACCGTAAATTCTGCTTGTATTTTCCAGACACTGTGGCCTCTTTAACCAGCCTAACCAGTAACAAGGTTCCTGTTAGGTGACCAGCTAGTTGCCAGGAGTGTTTTTGGAAAATATAAAGACTGCCATTTACAACACCTGTACTGATAAATTAGACACATGTGCAATTCTTGGGTATCTTTATTAAGTAAACGTTTCGCCACACAGTGGCTTCATCAGTCCATACACAGGAGAATCTTGAAGAACAGGAGGAGAATGAGGTAATCAGTCTCTCAACCTTGAGTCGATGTGGTCAGTCCATCAATCTTGAATAGAATACGGCATATAGGCGGAGAAGCAGCTTATAAACCGTAGACAGGAGAGGTGCAGCAGTCGTAGGTGGTGTCACATTTGTTCAATGTGCCGTATTCTATTCAAGATTGATGGACTGAACACATCGACTCAAGGTTGAGGGACTGATTACCTCATTCTCCTCCCGTTCTTCAAGTTTCTCCTACGTATGGACTGATGAAGCCACTGTGTGGCGAAACGTTTCCTCAATAAAGATACCCAAGAGTTGCACATGTGTCTAATTTATCAACATGTCGGTTCTCTGAACCATTCATCTGCAATAACTATTGTAAATATATTATGGGAATATAACATTGTGAGTTGTTAAAAGTAGTTTATAGTGTGAGAATACAACAATAGGGAGTAAGACAGTATTATTTTGGGTGGCCTGGTGGCTAAAGCTCCCGCTTCACACACGGAGGGCCCGGGTTCGATTCCCGGCGGGTGGAAACATTTCGACACGTTTCCTTACACCTGTTGTCCTGTTCACCTAGCAGCAAATAGGTACCTGGGTGTTAGTCGACTGGTGTGGGTCGCATCCTGGGGGACAAGATTAAGGACCACAATGGAAATAAGTTAGACAGTCCTCGATGACGCACTGACTTTCTTGGGTTATCCTGGGTGGCTAACCCTCCGGGGTTAAAAATCCGAACGAAATCTTATCTTATCTTATCTTATCTTAGGTGAACACGGGCACCACGTCATACCCTCGGTGCCACTGAGCTACAAGACAACAAGAATTACCTATATGTGAGTCAGTGGGACGCCTCTGACTCTGACCTTTGTAACCCGGCGGGTTACAAAGGTCACAGCGGTCAATGTTCAACCTGGCTCTTAGCTAAGAATTTCGTTTGAGAAGTTTCCGCTTTAGGAGATGGAAAATGAGTCCTTGAACACATCTGATATTACGGGAATCAAATCCCTTAACTATCCATTACACTGACTCACGAATTCGTAATGACACGATTACAAACACCTTACCACGACACTCTCTGATCGCGGGTTCGAACCCAGCCAGTGGAATGGTGTTTTTTGCCCATTACACTATTTACCCTCAAGTTACTAGCAAACACTCCATTACACCATTAACACCATTACATCATTAACTTGTCCCTGTGATAGCCAGCTCACTTGTCCCTGTGATAGCCAGCACACTTGTCCCTGTGATAGCCAGCACACTTGTCCCTGTGATAGCCAGCACACTTGTCCCTGTGATAGCCAGCTCACTTGTCCCTGTGATAGCCAGCACACTTGTCCCTGTGATAGCCAGCACACTTGTCCCTGTGATAGCCAGCACACTTGTCCCTGTGATAGCCAGCTCACTTGTCCCTGTGATAGCCAGCACACTTGTCCCTGTGATAGCCAGCACACTTGTCCCTGTGATAGCCAGCACACTTGTCCCTGTGATAGCCAGCACACTTGTCCCTGTGATAGCCAGCTCACTTGTCCCTGTGATAGCCAGCTCACTTGTCCCTGTGATAGCCAGCACACCTGTCCCTGTGATAGCCAGCACACCTGTCCCTGTGATAGCCAGCACACCTGTCCCTGTGATAGCCAGCACACTTGTCCCTGTGATAGCCAGCACACCTGTCCCTGTGATAGCCAGCACACCTGTCCCTGTGATAGCCAGTACACCTGTCCCTGTGATAGCCACGTAGATTCCCAGTAGACACCAGGTAGATACCAGGTAGACACCAGGTAGATTCCAGGTAGACACCAGGTAGATTCCAGGTAGACACCAGGTAGACACCAGGTAGACTCCGTGTTCATCAAGAACTGCAAGAAGCCCCTATCACGAGCCTTTTCCATCCTATGGAGAGGGAGCATGGACACGGGGGTCGTCCCTCAGTTACTAAAAACAACAGACATAGCCCCACTCCACAAAGGGGGCAGTAAAGCAACAGCAAAGAACTACAGACCGATAGCACTAACATCCCATATCATAAAAATCTTTGAAAGAGTCCTAAGAAGCAAGATCACCACCCATCTAGAAACCCATCAGTTACACAACCCAGGGCAACATGGGTTTAGAACAGGTCGCTCCTGTCTGTCTCAACTATTGGATCACTACGACAAGGTCCTAGATGCACTAGAAGACAAAAAGAATGCAGATGTAATATATACAGACTTTGCAAAAGCCTTCGACAAGTGTGACCACGGCGTAATAGCGCACAAAATGCGTGCTAAAATAATAACAGGAAAAGTCGGTCGATGGATCTATAATTTCCTCACTAACAGAACACAGAGAGTAGTAGTCAACAGAGTAAAGTCCGAGGCAGCTACTGTGAAAAGCTCTGTTCCACAAGGCACAGTACTCGCTCCCATCTTGTTCCTCATCCTCATATCCGACATAGACAAGGATGTCAGCCACAGCACTGTGTCTTCCTTTGCAGATGACACACGAATCTGCATGACAGTGTCTTCCATTGCAGACACTGCAAGGCTCCAGGCGGACATCAACTCTTTCAGTGGGCTGCAGAAAACAATATGAAGTTCAACGATGAGAAATTTCAATTATTCAGATATGGTAAACACGAGGAAATTAAATCTTCATTAGAGTACAAAACAAATTCTGGCCACAAAATAGAGCGAAACACCAACGTCAAAGACCTGGGAGTGATTATGTCGGAGGATCTCACCTTCAAGGACCATAACATTGTATCAATCGCATCTGCTAGAAAAATGACAGGATGGATAATGAGAACCTTCAAAACTAGGGAGGCCAAGCCCATGATGACACTCTTCAGGTCACTTGTTCTATCTAAGCTGGAATATTGCTGCACACTAACAGCACCTTTAAAGGCAGGTGAAATTGCTGACCTAGAAAATGTACAGAGAACCTTCACGGCGCGCATAACGGAGATAAAACACCTCAATTACTGGGAGCGCTTGAGGTTCCTAAACCTGTATTCCCTGGAACGCAGGAGGGAGAGATACATGATTATATACACCTGGAAAATCCTAGAGGGACTAGTACCGAACTTGCACACGAAAATCACTCACTACGAAAGCAAAGGACTTGGCAGACGATGCAACATCCCCCCAATGAAAAGCAGGGGTGTCACTAGCACGTTAAGAGACCATACAATAAGTGTCAGGGGCCCGAGACTGTTCAACTGCCTCCCAGCATACATAAGGGGGATTACCAACAGACCCCTGGCAGTCTTCAAGCTGGCACTGGACAAGCACCTAAAGTCGGTTTCTGACCAGCCGGGCTGTGGCTCGTACGTTGGATTGCGTGCAGCCAGCAGTAACAGCCTGGTTGATCAGGCTCTGATCTACCAGGAGGCCTGGTCACAGACCGGGCCGCGGGGGCGTTGACCCCCGGAACTCTCTCCAGGTAAACTCCAGGTTGTTAGGTAAGACACATATGCAACAGTTAGGTATCTTTATTTCGAAACGTTTCGCCTACACAGTAGGCTTCTTCAGTCGAGTACAGAAAAGTTGATAGAAGCAGAAGAGGCTTGAAGACGATGTAATCAGTCCATCACCCTTAAAACCCTCAAAACTTTAAGGGTGATGGACTGATTACATCGTCTTCAAGTATCTTCTGCTTCTATCAACTTTTCTGTACTCGACTGAAGAAGCCTACTGTGTAGGCGAAACGTTTCGAAATAAAGATACCTAACTGTTGCATATGTGTCTTACCTAACAATCTGTCGGTATTTTATACCATTTTAATGTTCAAACTCCAGGTAAACACCAGGTAGATTCCAGGTAGACACCAGGTAGATTCCAGGTAGACACCAGGTAGATTCCAGGTAGACACCAGGTAGATTCCAGGTAGACACCAGGTAGATTCCAGGTAGACACCAGGTAGATTCCAGGTAGACACCAGGTAGATTCCAGGTAGACACCAGGTAGATTCCAGGTAGACACCAGGTAGATTCCAGGTAGACACCAGGTAGATTCCAGGTAGACACCAGGTAGATTCCAGGTAGACACCAGGTAGATTCCAGATAGACTCCAGGTAGACACCAGGTAGATTCCAGGTAGACACCATGTAGATTCCAGGTAGACACCAGGTAGATTCCAGGTAGACACCATGTAGACACCAGGTAGACACCAGGTAGACACCAGGTAGATTCCAGGTAGACACCAGGTAGATTCCAGGTAGACACCAGGTAGATTCCAGGTAGACACCAGGTAGATTCCAGGTAGACACCAGGTAGATTCCAGATAGACGCCAGGTAGATTCCAGGTAGACGCCAGGTAGATTCCAGGTATACACCATGTAGATTCCAGGTAGACACCAGGTAGATTCCAGATAGACGCCAGGTAGATTCCAGGTAGACGCCAGGTAGATTCCAGGTATACACCATGTAGATTCCAGGTAGACACCAGGTAGATTCCAGGTAGACACCATGTAGACACCATGTAGACACCAGGTAGACACCAGGTAGATTCCAGGTAGACACCAGGTAGATTCCAGATAGACGACAGGTAGATTCCAGATACACACCAGGTAGATTCCAGGTAGACACCAGGTAGATTCCAGGTAGACACAGGTAGATTCCAGATAGACAACAGGTAGATTCCAGGTAGACACCATGTAGATTCCAGGTAGACACCAGGTAGACACCAGGTAGATTCCAGGTAGATTCCAGGTAGACACCAGGTAGATTCCAGATAGACACCAGGTAGACACCAGGTAGACACCAGGTAGACACCACCATCTTGCTTCTGGCTGGCTGGTGGTGTTAAGGCGACCAACATAATATCTAAGATCATGTTAGACACCAGGTAGACACCAGGTAGACACCAGGTAGAGACCAGGTAGACACCAGGTAGGTAGATATCGTGACCTTGCACCACCATCTTGCTTCTGGCTGGCTGGTGGTGTTAAGGCGACCAACATAATATCTAAGATCATGTTAGACACCAGGTAGACACCAGGTAGACACCAGGTAGACACCAGGTAGACACCAAGTAGACACCAGACCCGGTGGTCTGGTGGCTAAAGCTCCCGCTTCACACACGGAGGGCCCGGGTTCGATTCCCGGCGGGTGGAAACATTTCGACACGTTTCCTTACACCTGTTGTCCTGTTCACCTAGCAGCAAATAGGTACCTGGGTGTTAGTCGACTGGTGTGGGTCGCATCCTGGGGGACAAGATTAAGGACCCCAATGGAAATAAGTTAGACAGTCCTCGATGACGCACTGACTTTCTTGGGTTATCCTGGGTGGCTAACCCTCCGGGGTTAAAAATCCGAACGAAATCTTATCTTATCTTATCTTACCAGGTAGGTAGATATCGTGACCTTGCACCACCATCTTGCTTCTGGCTGGCTGGTGGTGTTAAGGCGACCAACATAATATCTAAGATCATGTTAGACACCAGGTAGACACCAGGTAGACACCAGGTAGACACCAGGTAGGTAGATATCGTGACCTTGCACCACCATCTTGCTTCTGGCTGGCTGGTGGTGTTAAGGCGACCAATATAATATCTAAGATCATGTTAGACACCAGGTAGACACCAGGTAGGTAGATATCGTGACCTTGCACCACCATCTTGCTTCTGGCTGGCTGGTGGTGTTAAGGCGACCAACATAATATCTAAGATCATGTTAGACACCAGGTAGACACCAGGTAGACACCAGGTAGACACCAGGTAGGTAGACATCGTGACCTTGCACCACCATCTTGCTTCTGGCTGGCTGGTGGTGTTAAGGCGACCAACATAATATCTAAGATCATGTTAGACACCAGGTAGACACCAGGTAGACACCAGGTAGACACCAGGTAGGTAGATATCGTGACCTTGCACCACCATCTTGCTTCTGGCTGGCTGGTGGTGTTAAGGCGACCAACATAATATCTAAGATCATGTTAGACGCCAGGTAGACACCAGGTAGACACCAGGTAGACACCAGGTAGGTAGACATCGTGACCTTGCACCACCATCTTGCTTCTGGCTGGCTGGTGGTGTTAAGGCGACCAACATAATATCTAAGATCATGTTAGACACCAGGTAGACACCAGGTAGACACCAGGTAGACACCAGGTAGGTAGATATCGTGACCTTGCACCACCATCTTGCTTCTGGCTGGCTGGTGGTGTTAAGGCGACCAACATAATATCTAAGATCATGTTAGACACCAGGTAGACACCAGGTAGACACCAGGTAGACACCAGGTAGGTAGACATCGTGACCTTGCACCACCATCTTGCTTCTGGCTGGCTGGTGGTGTTAAGGCGACCAACATAATATCTAAGATCATGTTAGACACCAGGTAGACACCAGGTAGACACCAGGTAGACACCAGGTAGGTAGATATCGTGACCTTGCACCACCATCTTGCTTCTGGCTGGCTGGTGGTGTTAAGGCGACCAACATAATATCTAAGATCATGTTAGACACCAGGTAGACACCAGGTAGACACCAGGTAGACACCAGGTAGGTAGACATCGTGACCTTGCACCACCATCTTGCTTCTGGCTGGCTGGTGGTGTTAAGGCGACCAACATAATATCTAAGATCATGTTAGACACCAGGTAGACACCAGGTAGACACCAGGTAGACACCAGGTAGGTAGATATCGTGACCTTGCACCACCATCTTGCTTCTGGCTGGCTGGTGGTGTTAAGGCGACCAACATAATATCTAAGATCATGTTAGACACCAGGTAGACACCAGGTAGACACCAGGTAGACACCAGGTAGGTAGACATCGTGACCTTGCACCACCATCTTGCTTCTGGCTGGCTGGTGGTGTTAAGGCGACCAACATAATATCTAAGATCATGTTAGACACCAGGTAGACACCAGGTAGACACCAGGTAGACACCAGGTAGGTAGATATCGTGACCTTGCACCACCATCTTGCTTCTGGCTGGCTGGTGGTGTTAAGGCGACCAACATAATATCTAAGATCATGTTAGACACCAGGTAGACACCAGGTAGACACCAGGTAGACACCAGGTAGGTAGACATCGTGACCTTGCACCACCATCTTGCTTCTGGCTGGCTGGTGGTGTTAAGGCGACCAACATAATATCTAAGATCATGTTAGACACCAGGTAGACACCAGGTAGACACCAGGTAGACACCAGGTAGGTAGACATCGTGACCTTGCACCACCATCTTGCTTCTGGCTGGCTGGTGGTGTTAAGGCGACCAACATAATATCTAAGATCATGTTAGATCAATTACGACTAAATCACCAGCGTAGAATCAGTGAAAAAAAACCCTTAAACAATGTTTTAAATGGGACGTTTGCCAAAGGCAAGCGAGCCATTTAAAATATATTATGAAAAAAATAGTGAAATATACAAGCGCTCTCGTGATTTATTACATTATCAAGGAACTGTGATGAAAAAGCTCGGATTTTCACTATTTTTTTTTTGTCTCAGTCGTTGTTCTGTATATTGTGATGTGTTTACTGTGATGTAATTTTTACATTAACATTAATAGAAAAAAGACTTGGCAGACGATGCAACATCCCCCCAATGAAAAGCAGGGGTGTCACTAGCACGTTAAGAGACCATACAATAAGTGTCAGGGGCCCGAGACTGTTCAACTGCCTCCCAGCATACATAAGGGGGATTACCAACAGACCCCTGGCAGTCTTCAAGCTGGCACTGGACAAGCACCTAAAGTCGGTTCCTGATCAGCCGGGCTGTGGTTCGTACGTTGGTTTGCGTGCAGCCAGCAGTAACAGCCTGGTTGATCAGGCTCTGATCTACCAGGAGGCCTGCTCACAGACCGGGCCGCGGGGGCGTTGACCCCCGGAACTCTCTCCAGGTAAACTTCAGGTTAAACATATAAGACAAAATTTTAGAAAGGACTTTAAATGAGTTCTTCCTAATTATCCAATTTTATCTATTTTATCTATTTTATATATATATATATATTATTGTAAACACAAATGAGTGGTATTTAATCAATAACAACACTGCTACTAGCCGAGGACTCGAACCCGTGTCGTTTTGGCCCGCCTCATGGTGAGCAAAAATCACATAACGCTCGAACCCACAGGACCACGAAATCCTACAAGAATCAAGCACCCAGCAGGGCTAGGTGTTTTGCCTTGATCCGAGGACATATGGTGGAGAGAGAGAGAGAGAGAGAGAGAGAGAGAGAGAGAGAGAGAGAGAGAGAGAGAGAGAGAGAGAGAGAGAGAGAGAGAGAGAGAGAGAGAGAGAGAGAGAGAAAGCAGCAACTTCACTCTGGCTGTATCCTTCTCCAGAACATCACTCCATCTGAGATCATTTATCCCCAGGATGACTCGAGTATGGAACACATTCGTACAGCATAATGATGTCAACGAGATCAAGTCAGTTGATCAAATGAAAATGCTGGCCCACAGATGGCTCCAACTTCATCCTGTTCCCTACTTGTATGTCTCATAACAATAAAAATGCTTTCAAATGAGCTGATGTAGGTAACAGCTCTTAGCTTGCCAATAAAGTTAGGAATCCTTAACCTGTAAATAGCTGTCAATAAAGCTAGGGATCCTTAACCTTGTCAAACCCTGTGTAAAAAAGAGAGAGAGAGGGAGAAAGAGGGAGAAAGAAGGTGAAAGAGGGAGAGAGAGAAAGAGGGAGAAAGAAAGAGGGAGAGCGAAAAAGGGAGAGAGAGGGAGAGCGAAAGAGGGAGAAAGAGGAAGAAAGAGAGCGAGAGAGAGAGAGAGAGAGAGAGAGAGAGAGAAAGAGAAAGAGAGAGAGAGAGAGAGAGAGAGAGAGAGAGAGAGAGAGAGAGAGAAATCATAGTCAGGATTCGAAACATCAGGGGAGTGGCAAGGTTCCCCAGGTGATGCTTTAAATCACTCGGCCACAAATGCCACAAAAGCTGGGCAGCCTGGTTTACAATCCATGATTCTTCCTTGTCCGGGCACACCAGTGGTCTCAAGCATACTTTCAAGCTATCCCATTCTCCTCCTGTATGTTCTAACCTCACAAGCAATTTATATATCAATGCTCCACGCAGAAACAAGCGGAGGTATACACACAGAAGGATCGCAGTCAGCAGGAATTAAAACCACATCAGGGGAGGCTGGCAAGGTCCCCTAACTGACGCTCCAGACCACTAAGTCAGAAATGTCTAGTTCCTTGAGGAAACTCATGGTACGTTTTACCCAGGAACCAAGGGTTTCTGATCCAATAGGAATAGAGTTCTTCTAGTGGGCCATATCCCTGTCCTTGTTGAGAAGTTTCCCTGTGATCCGTAGTACCATCCTGATGACCAGCAATATAAAGGATGTAAGTGTCGGCCAGGGTAAATGCAGATATATAATCCCAACACGAGAAGTCTTTCAATCTTCCTGCGATATACTATTATCCTGTCATGATGGTAGGTAGGCATATCTAGGGTGCTATACACAAATAACCCGCACATAAAAGAGAGAAGCTTACGACGACGTTTCGGTCCGACTTGGACCATTTACAAAGTCACACTAACCAGAAGTGGAGCAGGACGGCTATATACAGGCAGGAAGAGGTGGTGGTAGTAGTAATAGTAGTAGTACAAGAATGGTATATAATACCGACAAGATGAAATTAAGACACATGCGCTGTATAGTAAAGATTCAGGGCTAGGCACAGGGCTAGGCACAGGGCTGGGCACAGGGCTGGGCACAGGGCTGGGCACAGGGCTAGGCACAGGGCTAGGCACAGGGCTAGGCACAGGGCTGGGCACAGGGCTAGGCACAGGGCTAGGCACAGGGCTAGGCACAGGGCTAGGCACAGGGCTAGGCACAGGGCTAGGCACAGGGCTAGGCACAGGGCTGGGCACATGGCTGGGCACAGGGCTGGGCACAGGGGTGAAGCAAGGCTTCTCTCGATGTCGTTGACTTCACTGTATCTAACAAGCTAATCTTTGGAACTTGGACTGTTCAGATCATGCAGACCATACTACTCGGCCACTGCTTTGCCACAAACACACTTGTAATCAGTATAATAGTGGCTGCAGAGCAGAGAACCACTGCCATACTTAGTCTGCAGGTCAAAAGATGGGAACCATTAAGAGAATGTCACCAGAGTGATGCACACTCACTGCTAAAAGACGCGCTCTCTTATTCACAGAGCTTTCACCTGCTAGCATAGCTGCAGCAGTTTTTTCCCATGATGAGGCTGTCCCATCTGGATTGTTTATGAGTTGAAGTTTCAACTGGCTTCGTCATTAATGCTGATAGAGTGTTATACATACTGGTGCCACTGACCATCCACATCCACTATTGTTCTGGCAGAATTTCCTTCAGCTAATTGGATCCATGGGAAAACGATGAGAAGGCTGACAAGGCAATTTCTAAAGTTCAAATGCCCAGTGTACCTAATCAGACCGGAAGTGTGGCTTGCTCCCACTCTGATTTCATCCAGGGAAAGATTTTGAACTATTTCTAGGAAGGAGTCGTATTCCCACAATCTGGGTCTGATAAAAGGTGAAGAACATCGTAACAAACAATAAGTTAGCTTAAGAAAAAATAAGCATCTGGTGAGGAGATAAAAGACACCATGAACATCACTGTCACTCATCCTGGTTTCCACCCGCTTGAGGTCAGAGTTTTTTCTTTTTCCAAAATCCCACCGATGTCATAAGAACCAAGTGGGACACCAAAGAGAATACAATCAGTGGAACTGACTCCTTGCAAGGCAGCTGTGGCTTGTTCGATAGTGAGTTTATTGAACGACAACAATTCATATGTCGAGGGGTTTCGGGAGAGGCCTATATTCTCTCTCTGCTCTGTGATGATTCCGATGTCTTCTAGGAGGGAGTCTATGGTGCTTTTCCTGATCACCAAACAGAAGAGGAGAGGGGC